>NW_007729871.1:88794-97042 GCF_000696425.1 Galeopterus variegatus
GAAAGCAGCTAGATGCCACAACCACCAGGCAGATGGTCCGCTAGCCACTGGAGTGCATTGAAACAAGGAGAGTCACCAGCAGAGATAAAGAAAGGAGGAGGATGTCTCTCTCCACAGAGCGCACTTCAGAGTGACAGAAGAGGCATCTGCTCTATGACTGTATTGGGGGACCTGATCACGCCTCTCAGCATTGTACAGATCATTTGGGCAGCAAATCAACAGAGTAACCATTATTCTTTCAGAAGGAGAGAAGAAAGCTAGGGTAAGTGGGGGGGGAGGGGGAGGGAAGAGGGAACGGGGAGGGATTGGACAAGGGGCATAAAGAATAATTACGATTTGTAACAATATATATGTTAGTAATATTGATTTGATCAACATAGCTCAATGATGAACCCCCAAAATATGTATAATCAATTTTGATTCTATAAAAATTAAAAAAAAAATTTAAGCTAAATTAAAGTAAATAAAATTTAGTTTCTCATTTGCACTAGCCACATTTCAAGTGCCCAATGGCTATATATAGCTAGCACCTTCTTACAGGACAGAACATTTCTAACATTGCAATATGTTGTATTGGACAGTGCTGATTGGGGTGAACATTGTCATAAGAAGTTTAAACTAGCACGGATCGGATATGATAACAAAGGAGAGCCCTAATTCAAAGTAAATGCCAGTGCATAGTAAATTAAGATCCTTCAAGTTTAGTTTGTACAGGCTACACAGCATTTCACAATTAAGATTCCATCATAGCACTAGAGAGGGACAAGAGACTGAGATTGCACCATCTTGTAGCTTTGGCTGCAGCACCACAGAAAATGGACAGATTCCTTAGCAAATGTCATGCTCATTTGCATATTTTAATATGTATACTCTCAACTTTGTCACTCGTTCTTAAAACATCGCTGTCTGTTTGACAGTGTCATCTTTCAACTTTGCTGGTGTGCCTAGCTAGTCTGGAAGTTGTGGAGTGGGGCTGAGAAGAGGGAGCTGAGGGGTGTTGGCCAAGGATCATTGAAAATTGGTAATTTCAATAAAGCCCAAATCTTATGAGCTCCAGGAAAAATGTTCTCCTGCCACGCTCCAGAAATTTTTCTTAATATATGGAAATTTTCAGGATTATTAGACTTGACTTGGGGATCTTGACTTATACTATCCTGACCATTCATTCATAAGCCTAGTGAGTGGATCCTTGCACTGTAGGCTGTAGGTTTTCCCTAATGATGAGTAAGGGAATTGACATTCACGTTTCAGTGTATGTGTATGAGTGAATATATGTTGTGAGGGAGTCCAGCTAGATCTGATCACCAGTTTTGAGATCTAAGCAATCAGCTGTGCTGGGCAACACTTCAGAGCTATCACCATCAGCATTACTGTGCAGTATGTGAGGCCCCTGTAGACAGAATTCTTGAGTAAAAAATGGCTTTGGTTTTGGAAGTGGCCTTCTGAGGACCACCCATCATGTCCAGTGCTTGCGGTGCCCCTGTGAACTGTGAGAAATCTTAATAACCTGGAACAGAGACAGCAGTGAGGCAGTTTTACTAAAGTATGTAGGCTTAATGGTCTCAATATTGTCATCCAGAGTTATGCAGCTTTTCCAAGGCTGACAGTGGTGTGACGCCTGATGGCAGAAGAGGAAGTCGAGGTGGAAAGATGTGAGGAGTTGCAGTGGCAAATCAGGGAGCCCACCCTGAACATGGGAGAGCTGGGCGAGCTCTGGGAAGGTGTTTTCCCCTGGTACACACAGTAGTCTTTCAAGAGAGATAATTAAATCACTGAGAGCAAGTCCCAAGGATCACTTGGAGGTCAATGGGTGAATGGAAGATGGTTGTATATATTTTTTTCTGGAATGCAAATGTGAAGTGATTGATTTGGCTGATTTCTAGACACCATGGGACAGCAGCGGCCCCTTCCCTCTATGTTTATGTTTTGGAAACTCAATACTTTTCTCTGTTTTTTTTCAGAATATAGAAAGAAAGCATGGTTGCTCTTAGAGAAGTCCAAAAATAAATCAGGTTGTATGCCTCGAAGTTTTTTACTTTTTCCTATTTTAGTTTTTAAGAGAGAATGTGTATCAGTATCTTCCCAGAGGAAGCTTTGGGAATGCACCTCAGCCAGGTGTCTGCAGGTTTCTGCTTAACCTGGGGTTGTCAGACCAGAATTGATGCCTGACTCTACAGATACCAGATAAAAACTTGGATCCCGAGTCAGAAGACCTGATGTTTTTTTAATAAAGTCCTTCTAACTGCTGGTAGAGGACTGGAAAATGAAAATATTTCTGTTCTATATCTAAATTTTTGCTATATTTTTATTCTTGCCACACAGACTCCATCAGAGGATGCTTATCCAGGTGTCTGGGTCCCAAATCCTCGACTAGACTCTATGTACCACTGATCATCTGCTACCAGAACTTTCTTTCAGAAAGAGGACACTGCATTTCTTTCTTCCAGAAAGAGGACACTGCATTTGCTATGGTTATAAACTTAGGCTTACTCTCCTTATATTAGTATTTTGGAAACACCGATGGGAAGAAAATGGCTTTACCCCAAATGTTACTTTAGTCTTTAATTACAAATACTTCATGATAAACTTAGGCTTACTCTCCTTATATTAGTATTTTGGAAACACCAATGGGAAGAAAATGGCTTTACCCCAAATGTTACTTTAGTCTTTAATTACAAATACTTCATGAACACTTATTTCGGGCATTCATCTATGAATAATATAAAAATGTTCAATACTCAACTCTATCCTTAAACAACATAAACTTCAGTTAGATATAGAAAATAGGAGCATATGAAAAATTAAATGAGATAAATATTAATAAGCAATGTGTTAAATACCTACTGTGTGCCAGGTGATTTACATATATTATTTTAATCTTCAAAAGTTCCCTACAAAATATGATTATCTGCATTTAACAGACAAGGACCCCAAATCTTAGAGAGGGTAAAGAGCTTCACAACATCCACTTGGCTAACAGGTTGTGGTGCCAGAGCCTGTCTTTAAAGTCAGAGCTCTTTTCTCTGAAATATTTACCTTTATATGTGTTCATTTTAACAATGACAGAGATTATTGCCATGCACAACACTAATGCTTAGTACGAAGAGTTATAAGAAATTCTGAAGAGGGAGAGTGTTCTGCGGCCGCTGTTAGGGAAGACTTTGTGAAGAGGTGGACTGACTTGATCTAAGATCCAAAGTAAGAGTAGGATTTGCTTAGGAAGAGGAAAGATGAAGCAGCCTACTTGCAGGGGTCTGGCTTGAGCCAGAGCATTCTGGAATGGGCTGGGGGCATGCACTGGGAGGTGTAGCTTAGTCTCATCTCAGTTCTAACTGAGAGTTTCCTCTGGGCTAGAGAAGTTCTGAGGATGGAATAGAATTATGACTGTTATCCCCATGACTGGGTTACCTCTCAACACCAGGGTCTGCTCCTTGAAGGCTCTTTGTTTCCCCCATGGGATATTCTCTCTGGGCACAAATTTTGGGGTGTGAAATAGTGTTGGCAGCCCACTTTCTATTGGTACGAATTCTGGGGCCTGTGATTTGCCTTACAGGTTGAGTGATTACTAGACTTACGGTGTCTTTGGTTTTATAGTTCTCTTAAAAATTCTTTAGGCTTTGGGTCTATGTGCATGCTTCTGATCTGGAGCTAAAGATCTTAACTACACAGAGCTATTGAGCCTAAGAATTGATGTCTCCCAGCCTGTGCTCTGGTGTTTCCCAGGTTGTCAACTTAATAGTTTGTGGACACCACCCGTAACCCTATCCTATAATCCAATCTTGCCCACCTTTATCTTCACAACCAGCTCAAGAAGTAGGGGCATATTATCCTGATTTCACAGATGGTGAGAGTGATTCTTAGAGCAGTTAAGATACCAAATGGAAAAGAGTGGAGGTCTTCAGGATTCTCTGTCCTCTCTAGGTTGGGTGAGGCCCTGGCACACAAGTTTTCTAGGGTGTCCCCAGGTACATTCCACACAGTCCTGGTTCATCTTTCTCAGCAAATTCTTTGCCTGTGAAGCTTCTCTTATGGCATCTCTCTGCCCTTGAGCTGAGAAACCACAGAAGCCGGGCTAGTGGGTGTCAGGCCTCTTGACTCATGGGTCCTCCTTTTTGAAAGTGGTCAGCAGTGTGTGAAGCCTCACAGAGTGCACCTGGCCCCTGTGCCTGTCACAAGCACAGGGAATAAATTCCCTCCCAGCCCAGCAGTAATCAGCTCATGCCTTGGAGCATGAAATTTGATTAGCCCTTTTACCTCAGCTGCATCACTGGGACTGTTATTATGGGTCATAAAATTTACTGAGCCCCTGCTCTACCTGCCCCTCTGTCAGTGTGACCCTGGAATAGGATTCGGTGACCTCCAGGGAGCAGGAGCATGGCTGGCTGCCTACCAAGTGAGGAGCTTTGTTCTTTTTCATTTCTATAAATTGCGTATACAGACCAGGGGATTGCTGCTGGAAAAGGAAACTTACTTCTCAGGGAAATCCTAGAAGTTACTGAGCTTGGTTTTTGCACCTTTAGCATACTGCTTACATGGGGAGAGAAATGGTATGGATATGTGTAATAAGACCTGCCTTCTTGTATTTGCAATGCAAATTTTGTCCCAAATTATAAAAACAGTCACATTTACACTATAGAAATGAGTTGAGGGTCTGTATCTGGAAATAATAGCCTACAGTGGTTTTCCAAATTGATTTGAAAATGAGAATATTTTAGGGCACTGTTAAAAAACACATATTCCCAGATCCTATTTCATGCTATTTGCATTTGAATCTGTATTTCTTAGAATTCAGCCCGGGGGAGTCTGCACTGATCATTTGGTACCAGTGTTCTGGGATGCGCTGATGTGCCTCCGTTTGAATGACTCAGGGATCCGGCATTCTAGGGCTTGGGTGTCCTGGTCTAAGGATGCCTTTTCAATGAACAGAGTCACTCGAGCTTGAGTAAAGAGGCTTTATCTAAAGGATTCAATAGGGTAACAAGGCCAGGAGAGTCCTCCTGGGCCATGTGGGGACAGAGGCTGTAAGTAGGGGGTGAAAGGACAGAGTTGCCCTCCTGTTCCTCAAGGCCACAGGCCTCTGCTTGACTGCTTCATGCACCTCACTCTCTGCCTGTGCATGACCCAACCTATCAGGCCAGGTGTCGGCCACACTGACTGGTTTCTGTGTTTCGTGGTCCAAGTTCTTGAGAAACAAAAGATCACTGGCCTGCCAGTGGTCTGGTTTCTCCCATGTCCTGGCTTTTCTCTCGGTCAAACTGGCTGGAGCTGAGGTAGCCAGATCAGTTGGGCTCCTAGATCTTCCCTTTCCAGGGCTCTGAAGATCTTTCTTTTTAAGATATACAAGACAATGAGAATGACAGGCACATCACCCAGCGTGTTCAGCACACCCCCAAAGAATGACTATGCTGTTTCAACAAGAAACATGACTCTTACAAGGATCAGAAGAAATTATGGTGGCATGACCAGCACATTGTCTTCCTGTAGTCAAGACGTACTTAGGAATGTGTAGGTAACTGGCAATCTTAGTAAGCAATTTGGGGAAGAAGAACCTGATTGGAGTGTTTAAGAGCGAATGGGAGGAAAGCGCTTGACTAGTATGCATGACATTTTGAAGCATTTGATATGAAAGAGCAAAGAAATAGGGCCAGATCTGAGGGGAAAGTAGGGTTAGAAGAGTGTTTGCTTGCTTTAAGTATGGGACAAATAATAGCATGCTTGTACGCTCGTGGTATAATCCAATAGGAAAAAAAAATGGTCTAGGAGAAGGAATAAAATTCCTGGAGCAAAATCATCATATAAGAGAAAGGGTTGGGATCTAGTGCATGAGTGGCTGGATGGCTTTAAACAGAGAAAAGTAATCAGCAAAGCCAAGAGAAACCAATGCCTTAGGCACTGAGAATACTTGTGGGGACAAGACTGTTAAACACGTCATATTCCAGGTGTTTCTGGCTTTATCAGATTGGGAACAAAGATGTAATCCCAATAAGACCCAAATCTTTTTTATTTATTTCATTTTATTGAAACATAATTGATAACACATATTTGTGGGGTACAGAGTTGATTGTCAATACTTGTGTACAATATGTGATGATCAAATCAGGTTAATTAGCATATTCATCATTATGCTATGTAACCATTCTTTGTGTTCATTAACTAATTTCTCACGGACCCCACTTTTCCTCCTTTTCCACCTCTAGTAACCGCAGTTGTTATCTCCTTCTGAAAGCTCAATGTATTATTGTGATCTTTCTTTCTTTCTTTTTCTTTCTTTCTTTCTTTCTTTCTTTCTTTCTTTCTTTCTTTCCCTTTCTTTTCTTTCTTTCTTTCTTTCTTTCCCTTTCTTTTCTTTCTCTCTCTCTCTCTCTCTTTCTTTCTTTGTTCCCACTTACAAGTGAGGACATGGTGGTATTTCCCTTCCTGTGCCTGACATATTTCACTTCTCATAATTTTCTCCAAGCTCATCCATGTTGCTGCCAATGGCAGGATTTCTTTCTATTTTATGATAGAGTAGTATTCCATTGTGTAAACGTACCACATTTTCCTTGTCCAGTTGTCTGTCAATGGACATTAAGGTTGGTTCCATAACTTGGCTACTGTGAATAGAGCCGTGATGAACATGCGAGTGCAGGTATCCCTTTGTCATGATGATTTCCATTTCTCTGGATATATCCCCAGTAGTGGGATTGCCAGATCATCTGGCAGTTCTGCCTGTAGTTGTTTGAGAAACCTCCACACTATGTTCCGTAATGAACACAGTTGCACCAACAGTGTAGAAGCGTTCCCCTTTCTCTACATCCTTGCCAGCATGTGTCATTCTCACCATTGCCTTTTTGATAATAGTCTAACTCAGGTGAGATGATATCTCAGTGTGGCTTTGATTTGCATAACTCTGATGATTAGTGATGCTGAGCATTTTTTTCTTGTACCTGTTGGCCATTTGTATGTCTTCTTTTGAAAAATGTCTATTCAGTTCCTTTGCCCATTTTTGAATCAGGTTATTTGGGTTTTTTTCACTGTTAAGTTGTTTGAATTCCTTGTATGTTCTGGATATTAATCTCTTGTCTGATATATAGTTTGCAGATATTTTCTCCCATTCCATAGGCTGTCTTTTCACTCTGTTGATTGTTTCCTTTGCTGTGCAGATGCTTTTTAGTTTGATATCATCCCATTTGTTAATTTTTTCTTTTGTTGCCTGTGCTTTTGGGGTCATGTTCATGGAGTCTCTGCCCAGTCCTACATCCTGAAGTATTTCCCCTATTTTTTCTTCATGGATTTTTATAGTTTCTGTCTTATATTTAAATCTTTAATCCATTTTGAGTTGATTTTGTTTATGGCAAGATGTACAGGTCTAGTTTCATTCTTCTACACACGGATATTCAGTTTTCCCAGCACCATTTGTTGAAGAAGCTGTTTTTTCCCCACTGTATGTTCTTGGTGACTTTGTCAAAGATCAGTTGGCTCTGAGTCTGTAGGTTGATTTCTGGATTCTCTATTCTGTTCCATTGGTCCATGTGTCTGTTTTTATGCCAGTAACATGCTGTTTTGGTTACTATGGTTTTGAGTATAATTTGAAGTCAGGTAGTGTAATGCTTCTCGCTGTATTTATTTATTTTGCTCAGGAATGCTTTGGCTATTTAGGGTATTTTGTTGTTTCATATGAATGTCAAGATTGTTTTTTCTATTTCTCTGGAGAATGTCATTGGTATTTTTTAATGGGGATTGCATTGAATTTGTAGATTGTTGTGGACATTTTCACTATGTTAATTCTTCAATCCATGGACATGGAATGTCTTTCCAACTTTTGATGTCCTCTTTAATTTTTTTCAGCAGTGTTTTGTGGTTCTCATTGTAGAGAAGATCCAAGTCTTGATGGCTCTGAGCCCCTCTGCTCCCTGCTGGAATCTCAGCCTTTTCCAGACTTATTTTCCCCAGTAGGTTTACATACCCAGCGGCGCTGCTCATCCTTGTACACACATGAATCCTGTTTATTAATAGCTATCACAGCTGGAACTTAAATATCACACACTCGAACTCTGGCAGTTCTGCTGGGTTCAAGGCCAAAGATCCTTTATCCTTGCTCTAAAGATATGTTTCTTCTTAGTTATGCAAAGGCCCTGGAGCAAGGTTGCTTGTGTAGCCTCTTCCTCACAAAGCACACACATGACACCAGCATCAGGATAGATTCCGGTACCAGCTGCTGCACAATGCTAAGAACCACTATCTCCTCACAACATCAGGCCCCAGCATT
>NW_007729871.1:97244-99196 GCF_000696425.1 Galeopterus variegatus
GTACCAGCTGCTGCACAATGCTAAGAACCACTATCTCCTCACAACATCAGGCCCCAGCATTGGGTTTGGTTCATCATAGTTCAAGTCTTCCTCCCTTATGGTGAGTTAGCTCTCAACACCCCATTATTACTTCATTGAAGCTGGCTTTCACTAGTCTCCAGGCTCCGCACCAAACTGGGGTGTGGCAAAGACAGGGAAAAGGGCAGAGGAAGACATTTGTCACCGGGCACCAGCCTATGGGGGCACCAGAAACTCAGTAACTGCAAATTTCAGTGCTGTGCAGCAGAGCACAAAAAGCGGGGGCACAAGTACATGACATTGTCCCTGGGCATCCTATACCCCTTCCCGCCACTACACCAAGCTCCATCATCTGCTGAGTCCAACAGATGTGTTGTTTATGACAGAACCCCAAGATTTGAGACTTTACCCCAGCAACTTCTCAGCCTTTCTGTAAATCAAGAAATACAAATGCACATATTGGGGTGTGTGTAGCATAACCTAAGTGCCCCACCTCCTACTCAGTCAATATATATGGGATCAGAACAAAGAATGCGTGATTAAGTGTGTAATGGTGTGAGACTAAGATGGCTATAAGGATCTTTTGACAAGGGCATTTGAATCATTTAATTCTCCCTCTTCCCGGGACACTCTTGTCATGGGCACTGCCAGGGGCTGCCTTCACTGCTTTTTTCTGAGTGTTCTGGCTGACCAGTCCCCATTTGCATAGGCTCACTTTTCCTTTACTCTTGTTAATTAAATTAAAGGTGTGATGGCAAAGTGTTGTTGGCTGAGGCGCCAGAATTTTAGAAAGGATCTGACTTCATGAATTCCAGAACTTTTATATTAATAATCCAAATGAAAGTGTTTTGTTGGACAGAAATTGACGAGGCTTGTAAAACTCACCACAAGAGGGGATTCAGTGCCCCTTGACACCTCTTGTACATCTCCTGGATGAGTCATAAATCTGTCAGTGGAATTGATTTGCTCTAAATGAAGTTATCAATCTGCCTCTCTCTGGCCCCCAAGTGTATTCATGTATCATAACATAAATTACAGGGTTGCAGCATCATAGCCCTCTCGTTACTTGTCAAGTATGACCATGAACAAGATTCCTATGGAATCTTCCACTCCACGGTCTGTGTGTTGGTTCTGCTGGTCTGTTAAGTTGTTCTTCCCCTGGCTGACTCCTGGAGACACTGGCTCTGGAGAGATGCCCTATTCTCTATTCTTGGTACCCTGTCGGACTGTGGGAGAAACTGGGCTCCAAGTAGCCACAGACTGGAACATCTACATAGACTGCTTCTTTTCATCAAGAACCTTCCTCCAGATCTGCATCTAGATCCTGCTGGCTCAGCCTAGATGTCTCTACAACAGAGGGGCTTCAGGTTCACTGTAATAGCCATTAACCTGACATTCCCTAAATGAGGAATTCCAATAGGAAAGCAGAGCGTCTTCCTCTAACATTCACATCCCTGGATGGGATGTGTAGTGCATACAACTTCCTGCAATGCTGCTGTCATTTCCAACCATGTCTCCATTTGCATGGTGTGGTAGCAAAAGGCTTTGGAGTAAAACCAATGTGTATTCAAATTCCAGTTTTGCCACTTATTTTAGTCCATTTTGTGTTGCTATAGCACAAATACCTGAGACTGGGTAATTTATAAGGAAAAGAGGTTTATTTGGCTTACGATTCTGGGACAGCTGCATATGGCATGGGCCTCAGGCTGCTTCTACTCGTAGTGCAAAAGCAGTAGGCAGCTGTCAGGTACAAGCAGATCACATGGCAAGAGGAAGCAAGAGAGAGGAAGCAAGAGGTGCCAGGGTCCTATAAACAATAAGCTCTCGCGGGAACTAATCGAGCAAGAACTCACTCATTAATTCCCCCCCCCCACCAGGGAGAGCATTAATCCATTCACGAGGGATCCACCCCCATGACTCAATCAGTTTCCAAC
>NW_007729871.1:99798-109325 GCF_000696425.1 Galeopterus variegatus
CACACTGGGGATCAAATTTCCACATGAGTTTTGGAGGGGACAACACATCCAAACTCTATCACCACTCACCCTGTGACACTGGGCAAATTACTTTATTCACTGTGACCTTCAATGTCCTCATCAGTAAAAACAGAACAATAGTATCTTCCTCACAGTCCTAAAGGAACCTGAGTGTAGAAACTGGCACATTCTACAAGCTCGATAAGTGTTCATTTCCTTTACTCTGAGAGATTTTAAAGGCTAATTAAGAGTAGGCAAAATTCCAAAACCAGGTAACCACACAGGGTAATATACCTAGATGAGACCTTGCAACTCAATTTTTTTCTTTCTTGGGTGTTGTGAACATGAAGGGCTGATTTATTTATCCAGTACTGGCCAAGGTGATAGTGTAGCAGAGAACAACCTGCTGACCACAGCCCCTTGAGGTAGAGACTCAGCCTGATCAGTCCCGCTGTCTCTGCAGAGCACAGCGTGATGCCTCCCACAGGGGAGGTCCTCGGTGGATATTTGTGGAGTGAATTAAGTTCAGAATCATCCAGGTTTGAAATCTTAGACTCTAATGTGATAGTGTTTCAGCTTATATTTACTTGTTCACACAGAGGCAAATAATAGTGTATCAATAGTCCTCTGGGTTTTTTAAATGATACTTCTTTACATGAGAATGGTGGCTTGTAGTTAAAGTGGGCTCACAAACACAGCTCAGTTAATCCCCACCACCATCCTGAGGGGCTGCCCACAGCACCCCAATTCTACCAACAGGGAAAGGCAGCCTGGGCAAGGAGAAGAGGCAGGACCAAGGTCTCCGGGCCAGAGCAGTGAGATGGGGTCTGTCCCAGGCTTTATGGAGAGAAGCCCAGTGTCCTCTCATTCTCCCATTATGGGCTCCCACTGGTAGCTGCCACTGAGGATTGTCCCAGAGATCCTCATGAACTAGTGGTCCTCAACTGGGGTGATTTTGCCCACCAGGTAACATTTGGCAACACCTAGAGATACTTTTGGTTGCCACAGCTACAGGGTGAAATACTCTTGGCATCTAGTGGGTAGAGGTCAGAGATGCCTCTAAACACCTTACAGTGCACAAGACAGCTGCCCATGACAAGGAATTATCCAGTCAAAATGTCAATAGTGCCAAGGCTGAGAAATACAGCAATACGCCCAAACGCAACTTTGTCAAAGATGAGTGAGAGGTGTCTCCAAGTTTTCTTAGTTCCCTTGAAAAAAGNAGGGTGAAATACTCTTGGCATCTAGTGGGTAGAGGTCAGAGATGCCTCTAAACACCTTACAATGCACAAGACAGCTGCCCATGACAAGGAATTATCCAGTCAAAATGTCAATAGTGCCAAGGCTGAGAAATACAGCAATACGCCCAAATGCAACTTTGTCAAAGATGAGTGAGAGGTGTCTCCAAGTTTTCTTAGTTCCCTTGAAAAAAGTTGTATTGTAAGCATGTGCTAAGCTGCTGAGAGGACCAGAATGTTCCTCTTAGTAGAAGTGTCATTTGCTTCTATATCTCTTGGAAATTTCTTGCTTTTATGTTTTGTCTTCTTTTCTGTTCATGAGCTTTTGTAGGGTCACAAATTAGTATGTCGATTCTCTTTGTATCTCCCCGCAGTGCTGTGTACATGGCTCTGTACTCTATTGGGACACAGTACTTGTGAGTCTTTGAATAATCAAAAGATCTCATTACTATTATGAGAATTTATTGAGTACTTACTGTGGGTCAGGCAATTTTAAGAATTTTATATTAATTATGTTTTAATCCCTTAACTACCCTATGAGGTGTGTGCTGTGACTATCCCCATTTCGCAGACGTGGGAATTGGGGCATCAGGAGAGTGAACAGCTTGCACACAGTCAGAATTAGTAAGTGGTGCATCAAGATTCATAGTCAGGTGGCCTAGCTGGGGGTGTAGCCATTTAGTCATACCACTTCACATGCTTGAACTTTTTGTAGACAAAACCTCTAATAAAGGTATTTGTCAATGGGTATTGTAATTTATGGACATCTGGCAGCAAAATCCGCAAATTTCAAGCCAGTAACCATAGTAGTAGCAGATCTGCACACATTTTATATGTTGTTTTGAGATTCACAAGTTCACCTAAATTTGCTTCCCTCAACTCATGAAAGTAAGCCTCGGATTTTGCATGGCACCTTCATAGTTCTCGCTCAATCCTAAATTCTTGTAAAAATCCCCAAAGCAATACTCTCTTTGGATCCAGGGCATGTATTAATTTTCCTGGTTGGAGTTAGGTGAAATCACTTACTGAAAGCAGTGGCAGAATATCTGGGAGACAAGTACAGACATCTTGTACTTGGAAGCTACCTTAAATGAGCTTGATTCCAACACCAGTGATTCTAACGCCAATGATATGGCCGTAGGAGTCTCCATGAGGAAGGTTGTTTTTGAAGTAACATTTGAAGAATAACTGGAATTTTGATGGAGAAAGAACCACCTCAGTGAAGAAAATGGACAAAAAAAAAAAAAAAAAAAAAAAAAAGGGAAGGAATGGCAAAAGCCCAGGTGATCTGGGATGTGAAAAACTAGTTGAAGGATGGTAATTTAAAGTATAGTTTATGAAGGCAGTGTTTATGAAGAAATGTAGGGGGAGATAAGACTAGAAAGTATGATTAAGATCAGAGTTTGGGGGCTGGCCAGTTGGCTCAGTTGGTTAGAACTTGATAGCACCAAGGTCAAGGGTTCAGATCCCCTTACCACCCAGCCCCAGCCACCAATTAAAAAAAAAAAAAAAAAAAGATCAGAGGTTTAAGGAGTCAGAATCGTCATGTAATTGCTTTAGTAGGGTGGGGGTCAGTTTCCTTAAAATTATTTTTGCAAGTCTCTGTCAAATTATAAAGTCTAAGCTCGTACAGTTTGATAAAGCAGAAGTGAAAAAGAGAATCCAGAGTGGTAGTCAAACCCTGATTAGCAGGGGATGGGAAGACGGTGGAGCAAGGGAGCTACAGTCTGTACGGCGCTCAGTGTGTTCCGTGGGGCTGGGAGGTGGCGGTGGGGGCGTGCCCAGGTGGGTGGAGTCATGCTGAGGCAGGTGACACCTTGGATCCGTACAGTTTGATAAAGCAGAAGTGAAAAGGAGAATCCAGAGTGGTAGTCAAACCCTGATTAGCAGGGGATGGGAAGATGGTGGAGCAAGGGAGCTACAGTCTGTACGGCGCTCAGTGTGTTCCGTGGGGCTGGGGGGTGGCGGTGGGGGCGTGCCCAGGTGGGTGGAGTCATGCTGAGGCAGGTGACACCTTGGATCCATTCGAGTGATGGTGTGAGCAGCTTTTGCCCTGAGTCTGCCTGACTTGGTTATGGTTTCCCAGGCTTGGCCAACCTCTTTTCCTACTCGTCCTGAATATCCCTGGAGGAAGCGAGCTTCCCTGCTGGCGTTCATCACCTCTGACTTGAACCTGGCTCCTCCTCTGGAAGCAGAGCTTTGTCTGTGTGGTAATGCTGGCTGGTAGATTTTAGAAAATTCTCTGGGTCTCTCTTTACTCTTCTGTCTGTATGTATATATACTCGTATGAGTATAGATAAACCTCTTTTCCATTTTAATGGGACTAGGAGAAGTTGCTGAGAGGTTAATTGTAAGTTGAGAAATCCAGTAAACTGAATTTTGAGGTAGTTATCTATGGTTTTGTCTGCCTGGTTTCCCTTCCACCCTTCTTCTGGAATTTTGTTTTCTTAGAGAAACGTCCATTTTTTTAATACCGTGTAGTTCTGGTGGGACCATCACTTATGGCGTTCTGCTGCACTAAGCCACTGGTATGAGCATGGGACCAGAGTTTGGCCAGTCATGGTGCCCTATCCTCCAGGTCACAGTGACTGGACAAAGTTGTGGGCATGTGACTGATGCTGGACCAATCAGCGTCCTTCTCTGGGGCTTTCTGGATCTGCTAGCATGATGCTTCGAGCTTTCTGCAATCAAAATCTTCCTTTCTTCTGTTAGAAAGAATGAAGCTACGACATTGGAAGAAGCAGAGCTGAGAAGGAGGGAGACACGACAATGTCACTTTGAGTTACTAGCTCTGAGTGTGTTGAAACCCGCTCCCACACTGTGCCCTCTCCCCACTACCCCTTCTTTTTTTGCTTGAGTTTGAGTTGTGTTTTGGTCACCTCAACTTCAAAAGGAGTCCTGCTTAATATAAAAATTGTTCCTTGGTCATTTGCTTTATTATTGGTTCCACCTTTATAACATTCTTGGTCCCAGACAACCAGTGAAGCCTTCTGAGGGTGTTAATTTAAGCTTGGTCAGGATATATCCTTACAGATGCGACACCTTTTCAACATCTCACAGCTCTGCATTTTCAACTCCGTGGGATTTATGCATCCCTAAAGAAAGCTCAAAATATTTGTTGACAATGTACACAGGGATCGCTGACCTTCGGGTTTAGTTTTACAACAAGGAAAATGAATGTTGCAGGGTATTTCTCAAAAATAGATAAAAATTGTGGTAATAACATACATGAAATATTGAAAAGAAAAGTTGTTCAGAGAAAAGGCATTATTTCTAAGAGTATCATTAAGATGTTTTATTATATAGTAAATGAGAGGCAGTTTTAAACCCTGTCAACTTATGTTTAAGACACTGTGTGTGTGTGTTTGTGTGTAAACCTTTGCTACAAAAATAAGGGCAAATCAAACCCATTACAAAGCCTTGGATCTTTATATTAGGAAAAGGCTAGACTTGTGTGTGTACGTGTGTGCGTGCGTGCATGTGTGTGTGTTATTAGCAAAGAGGTTATGTTCTAGTAACACACTTCCTGGTCAGAAGTGGTGTAGCTGTCCAAATCCATGCATGCTCAGCTGTGAGTGAGTTGGGGCAAATGGAGGGAGGGAGAGGAAAAGGTCCCTGAAATGACACCATCTGAACCAGCCTTGCCACTCAAGGTGAGTGACTCTGGGGCATGAGGAGTAGCCAGGCATCTGGGATGGTGCTTGAGGTCTGCAGTGGTGGGATTTTGGTTCTGAGTGGTTGCGCTCTTTGGAGCAGGACCACAGGTGGCAGCTTGCAAGTGAGGCAAGATGCTCTCAGTTTACACCTATGCAAAGCTGCTTAGCAGCACAGCAACAGCAGAAAAAGAAAAACACGAGACGCAGTTCTCCCCTTGCACTGCTCAGATCTAGTAATGTCCCCATGTAGTTAAATTTGTTACAGTGACTTCAAAGTGTTAGCCAGTGCCATCTCTACAAAAGCCTTAGCACAGGAGGGTTAGTGGAACATGCTGTGGTCTGTGATCTTACAATTGATCCCAAGGCCTCAATTGAGATTCGTCATTCACTTCCTCCACCATGGCTTCTGTGTTTCTCTCACCTCGGTGAGCACTTTGGTGGGTCAATGCTGCTAGCCTGTGGGGTGGCCTGGACCTTCCTCTCCAAAGGGGAGGAAGTCCTTTCCAGGCCATGGTTGTGCAAATGGCCCATTTATAGTTATCAAAGGGCACAGGAAGCCCTGTGAGACAAACTAGGGGATCCCCTGGGTTCCAGACACACTCCTTTCTACTGCATGTTGTAGAGCAGCAACCTCACTCCTTGGGGTCATCAGAGCCAATTACCCTGACCAACAGCCTAACTCTTTTTCTTGCCTGCTCATCCACTGGCAGGAGAAGCCTAAAATGAACAGATGGTAGTCATGGCTCCTAGTAGAACTCCAGCTATGTCCTCACCTAGGAACTTGGGGCCTCTAACCTGCAGAACCTAAGGTCTTGAGACAGGGAGTACAAATTCCACAGAGGGCTGCTGGGAGTGATGGCAGGGAAGGAACCTCTCCTACTTCCACCCAGGTTACCCCTTTGCAAAACTGGCTGCCATGGCCATGTGAGATGGAGCACAAAGGTGGCCGATACACCTGGACTCTCCCTCCCACTGTGTTTCTGTCTCTGTCTCCTCTCGTTCATCTGTGTCTACCTCTGCCTGTCTCTGTCTTTCTCTCTGCTGTCTGCCTCCTCCATCCTCTGATATCTGGCCCCCCCGTTGGAGGGCAGGTGCAGCGGCTGCTGGGGTCATCTCTGCCCCCATGGCCTTCCCAGCTCTGCCTCCTTCCTCTGAGTGCTGGGGAACTCTGGAAAGTAAGGGCAGAGGGAAGCCAGTAGGTGGTGCCTGCTTGTGAAGGTGGTGCCCAGACGGAGGGAAAGTTCTAGAGCAGAAGACTCCACTGATAAATTTGGCCAAGGATTAGCACTGTTGGAAACTTGAATTTAACCATCCCAGGCAGAACATCACTTCTATCTTTTCTGCCCCAGACGTGGGGAAGTGATGGAAGCGGTTGGGAGATGTTCCCCCTTCCTGTTTCAGGACCACCCTTCCTCATCCCCAGGCAAGCACCACTTCCTCCTTGCAGCAGGTGCTCCATCTGGACAGGCTTCTACCCTGGGTGCTCAGACCCAGCAGAGCCTGGGAGAGGAGGCCTGAGTTTCTAGCAGCTTTCCCCTCCCAGCCCTCTCCACTCTCCAGCCTCTCACCATCCAATGAATGTGTGTGTGTTTTCACTTCTGTGCCATTCACTGTTCATGCTGGTTTCTCTTCCAGGATGGGCTTTCTGTCCCTTTCCCCTTCTCCTTAAGACCTTACTCAGTTTTTTAAGGCTCACCCCAAGTGTCTTTACTTTGTAAAGGTCCGGGTGGAATTAGTGCTTGATTCTCAAGTATCCTATGCTCTTTTGTTGATATCTCTACACTAGATCCCTTTCCCCTTCTCCTTAAGACCTTACTCAGTTTTTTAAGGCTCACCCCAAGTGTCTTTACTTTGTAAAGGTCTGGGTGGAATTAGTGCTTGATTCTCAAGTATCCTATGCTCTTTTGTTGATATCTCTACACTAGCACTTAAGTGCTTTATACATAATAACTCATTTAATTCTCATCACAATCTTTGAGGTATTTATTATTATCCCCATTTTACAGATGAGAAAACTGAGTAACAGGGAGATTAAATAACTTGCCTAAGGTAACACAGAGAGTAATGGTATGTTCCAGGACTATGTCTTGCATCCCCCAGGGTGTGGCAATGTATCTGCCCCATAGCAGGCCACAGATAAAGCCACCAAGTGAATGATTTGGATGCTGGTGCTTGTTTAAAAGAGCCAGATCAAGTCTGATTTAAGCATAAAGCAAGTATGGTTGGCACTTTATAATCCTGAAGCAGGTTCTCTTGTTTGTGAATGCTCTAGGCCTTTCAATTCTCTTTCTACCTCTTCTTTTTCTGGGCTTTTTTCTGTTTATTTCTCTCTCTGCTGGAGGGAAATAAAGGCAGAATTCCAAATAGGAAGAAGTTTGCTTGGGGGAGATGGTTGAGGCCTTTGCTAAGTTAGGTGTTTGGTGAATCCATTGACTTCATGATCTTCTTTAGGGTCGAATAAATGAGAATTGGCATCAGGCAGGGGTGGAAGAGGGAAGCTCTCAGAGCACCTGGTGAGAAACTGAATTCAGAGGGAGAATGAAGTAGAATATGCTCCTTTCAGTTTCATTGATCTTCCTTTCCATCAAGTCATCTCCTGCAGGCTTCATTTAAAGATATCGAATTATAGGAATTAGATACGTTACCGTATCTACAATGATGACAGGATCATTTGTCAATGAAAAAAAATTCAATTGTAGAGTTTCTGAAACACTTTATACCTGACTTGTTTCTGAGATCTAATTTTAATTGGATTTGAGTCTTTTGTTTTCTTTGGACAAAGTCATTAACCCCTGTTCCACTGGGCTGAAAGAAGAAGTGAAAGGCAGTTTTGACTTCAAGGGATCCCAAGTTAAGTATAAGAGCCAGAATCCATGCCTGCCCTGTGTGGTGTGAGTGTCCACACCTGCTCCCTCCTCATTTGCCTCAGCACTGCTTGAGAAAGGGGATGATGTGGTCCACTATGACCCTCATTCTAACTAGAAGTTTTCTAGGAAATGTGGCAGCAAAATCAAGGGCTGAGTTATGGAGCTGGGAAAGTGCTGATCTGGTGTCAGAGGCATAAGGTGGAGGAAATAGGTCTGCTCTCTAGTTCTGACTCTGTTATTGAACCACAGATTGGGAGAAACAAATGCATTAGTGCTGAAAATGTTTCCTTGCTTGTGAAAGAGGAGGGAGTGAATCAAAAGTGTCCTAGTCTCAGAACTCGGTTCCAGTTTGGAATGCCAGGTCTGCAGTCAAATATAGGCTCACCTTTTTCTTTAATTTTCATTTCCTCTTTAATCCCTCCTTCAGTCTTTAATCCATTCCCTCTTTAATCCTTCTACTCTAGATTGTGTCTTCAGAACATGGAATAAATGAAGATGTTCAAGATGATATTATTAATATCAATGATGATAATACTGATATTAACACAAGTTATACTGTATCAAACACTTAGTATGTATTAGACACTCAAAAACATTTAATGTTCAAAACAATCTTAATACATACAATTGTTTCTGTCTTAGAGATGGGAAAACTGAGGCCCAGAGAGAGAAAGTACTTTGTGCAGGGTCACAATGAGTAAAGCTGTTAGGATGGGCTTCCAGAAATTTTTTTTACCCCCAAACCCATGCTATTAATTAGTATTTTACACTTAATAGGAAAAGAAATGTGGTTACCAATCATCCCCAGATGCAGAGTACAGTGGACTGTTTTCATAATGCCTGGCTTCTCAGACAGTGCTTGTGTTCAGTCATCCTTATCTATCTTAAAACCCTACCCTTAGTCTCCATGAGGATATGTCCTCATCTCTTTTGATGGTTAATTTACGTATCAAATTGGCTGGGCCACAGTGCCGAGATATTTGATCAAACATTACTCTGGATGTTTCTGTGAGATTGTTCTTTGGATGAGATTGACATTTAAGTTGGTGGACTTTGAGTAAAGCAGGTTGCCCTCCATAATGTAGGTGAGCCTCATCCAATCAGTTGAAGGACTGAATAGAACAAAGACTGACTTCCCTCAAGCAAGGGGGAATTCTGCCAGCAGCAGGCCTTCAGGCTTGAACTGCAGCATGGGCTCTTCCCTGGGTCTCCAGAATTTGGACTTGCCAGCCTCCAGAAGTGTGTGAGCCACCTTCTTAAAATAAATCTCTCTATATGCCATATATATATGTATTGTATTGGTCTGTTTCTGTTGCTTATAACAAAATACATGGAACTGGGTATTTTTAAAAGAAAACAAAACTTATTGCTTATGGTTTGGAGGCTGGGAAGTCCAAAATCCAGGGAACACATTCAGTGAAGGCCTTGGTGGTGGCAACAGTGATGGCAGGGAATCACATTGTAAAAATGGCATAGCAGAGAGACTAACTTCCTCATTCATGCTCCTTTTAAAGCCCTCAGAACCACTCTCATGACCACCGTTATTAATCTATTCACTATGGCATGGTCCTGAAATCTAATCACCTCTCCAAAGCCCTACCTTTCAATTACCATAACAGGATTCCCCACCCTCAACAGTAACAATGAGGATTAAGCCTCAATGAGGTTGGGGGGCAGCCTTCCATAGCATGTATTTACATATATGTATATATTCTCTCTCTCTCTCTCTCTCTCTCTCTCTCTCTCTCTCTCTCTCTCTCTCACAC
>NW_007729871.1:109924-145976 GCF_000696425.1 Galeopterus variegatus
CTGTTGGTTCTGTTGTTACTCATACATCTTTCTTCTTGGACTTTTCCTTCTCTTCCTATTCCTCATTCCTCCTCCTGTCCCAACAAGAGGCTTCCTCAGTTTTGGATGGCAGCTTCATGCTCTTTCCTCTCTTCGTCCTTTCCCTCAGAGATCACACCCATCCTCACAACTTCCAGCCCTGACTGCTTCTGTACCTCTGCGTCCTCCGTGCTTGCTGCTGACTGCATCTTCGCAGGTGGATGCCATTGATTCCGCAGCTCATCATTCAACTCCCACATCGCTGGGCCCTCCTCCTAGCCACGGGATTCCTTTAACCACTCAGGCTTAAAACCTTGGGGTTTGAGAACCCTTCCTTCACCCTGCCACATATCCAGTTGGCCAGCCGGTGTTTGAAATCGCATTTCCTTGTGAGGTTCTTTCGTCTAATCTTTCCTTTTCATTTTCATTGTTAGCATCACCTGGTCTCCTTTCTGGACAGGTCACCCCGTCTTCAGGTCCACTCTCTCTTCCAGTGCATTTTGCACAGAAATGGCAGATTATCTTTCCTAAAGCACTGTTATCTTCATCTCTCTTCCAATTTGACAGGACTGGGAGGCCCCAGCCTGTCTTGAACCAGTGCTAAGGCTGAAGTTGATCCTTTATTTGCGAATAAGTCCCAGCTCAGCTTCTGGCCACATACTCCTGAACCCCTGGGAGCCAAGGCCACAAAGAACCTTACCCTTAGTCAGAAACTCCTGTGTGGCCACCAGCCTCTTTTCAAGAGCTGCAAACACCCAGCAGCACTGAGGGAAGCTTAGATTGGATTGGACTTGGCATCCTAGGGAAGGATACACCAGGATCCAGGACTAATGCTCTGCATGATTCTTCCAGCACTTAACGCTGTTTCCCACCATCAGTGCTTGGTCTGGTCAGGCAGACTTCCTCTTTCTCTGTGGTGTCAGACTAAGCCTGTCTCCTCGGAGTCTGAACTCAGCTGTAGATGTCAGAGAGGGGCCAGAGCTGGAGAAGCAGCTCCAAAGGAAAAAGAATTTCTGTACTTCTGAATGTTACTGCCACTGACAGAATGCAGGAGGGGCTTGGTTTTGGACTGCTTATTGCTCTGCTTAGTAGAGTACAAGAGGGTGGGATTTCTCTGCAGGTTATTCTCAAAGAAGTGCCGAGTACCTTTAGGCACTTTCAAAAACCATGTCTTGGTGTCCATACTCTTGCTCGCCATGCCAGTGCAAGTCTTCACTTGAGTGGAACAACTTGGGGGTTCTCAGAGGAAGATTCCTGGAGCACAAAGAAAAGAAAAACAGAAAAGCTCCTTAAATTGTTATTTATGTTGAGTAGACCTACCAGCACTCAGGCATTTTGCTTAAATGGATGAAAATGTTGACTTGGGCTAAAATTGGTGTCGGTCTGGGGGCAATCAAAATAAGCCAAGTTGGAAACTAGCCCAATGGAAGAATTTTATCTTAACTAAAGAAGGAGTAATTTTTCTACAAAGGAAATCTAACTTTGAGACTCCTGATAGGTGACTCTGAACTTGCTAAAGTACCAAAGGGCTTTCACATTTGGAGTGGAGTTAAGGTCAAGACCAAATTGAATATATCTCTGATGGCAGTAGGTTGTGTGGAGGCCTGGGCCTCGAGGCTTCTGTCCATCAGGTCACAGGGCAAGGAGAGTGATAAGAATAATTGAAGATAAATGGAACATTTAAAATCCACTTGCTGGAACTGGGAAGGATTTTTCTTCTTTTCAGTGCTGCTGATTGCTTGGGGGTAGATAGAAAGAGCAGAGGCATCTGAATGCTGAGTCTAAATTCTCTTGGTGTATAGTTAACTTTAGTGGGTGTCCCTTCTGCATCACATTGATGAAGCAAAGACCCTGGAGCTTTCCAACAGGAGTGACACATTGTTTGCAAATCTAATGCATGTCCATGGCACTGGGGAGCTGCTGGGGACTCAAAGGACTTCCATCCAGATGGATTGATGTGGCTGGCACCTTTTAAATTGTAACCCTGCTTCTGCAGCCGTACTATCCTTAAGAAGGACATTCAAAGAAGGTGAGAATGATAACAGGAACCACATGTGACAATGAGTTTCCAGGCAGGGGGGCTGCTGGAACCCCAGGTTCTCTGTCCCCTGGCACAGTCCCTGGTAGTGTCTGCGTTCTAGCTGGCAGCATTCAAGTTCTCCTGCAGCTGCCAATGCATAGCTCTCCTCGGCTATGGAGTCACATTTCACCTCCAGGGAAGGTGAAATCTCCACTGCCAGCCCCAAGCCCCTGGGTTGGACTGATTTGGGGATCACTAATTTGACTTCAAGAGACAGTGGGATTGGGGGTGAGAGGGGGAGGAAATAAGTTAATAAGTCTTGTTTCCTAGGAGCATATCTTTCTTTTGCGATCCTTCTCTTAGCCACTCTTTTGGGTTCCCTTCATCCTGCTCTCACCTTCCTTTTCCTTAATTTGGGAAACAGTCCATATGGCTTTCTTTCCAGAAACTGTGGCAAGAGAGGCCCTGCGTGGCAGCCTCTTGCACTGCAAGCAGGGCCTGAAGTGGAGCAGAAGGAAAGCAGGGAGGGACTGGCTCAGACCCTCTGTTCCAGGCCGGAGGGAGAAATCCCCCTTTCCTGTGTGTGCCTCTCTGTGCATCTTCTCACCATCAGAGCTGTCAGAATCGAGGCCTAAATCAGGATGGAAGCCTTGGGGAAGAAGCCAGCAACTCACGTGACCTGCCTCCTCCCAGCTCAGCAGCTGAGGACCAGGTGATGCCAATTGCCCAGGGCCACCATGTAGGTTGGGTATTTTGTGCATTTGGGGCACAAAGGTACCGGCTGAAGGTGCAAACAGTGGGGATGGGGTCCAGTTTATGTTCCTTTAATTAGGCTGACACTGCTCAGAGGAAGGGACACACCAACACTGTGAGCCTGGGGCTATCTGCCCAGAGGGGCATCCTTTCTCTAATTTGTACAAAGGTTGCCCGGCGCCCGGCGAAGTCCTTCCTTGGGATAGGGTTGTGTGCCTTTCAGAGGGGTCCGCTGTGCTACTGATAGCCCGTAGTCTCCTGTAGAGGCTGTTGTTGGACAGTTGGAGGTTCAGAATCATAAAGCACTCTCTCTCTCTTTCCTTGGGACTCTAGTCTTAATGTGCACCTGCTGCCTTTGCCAAGAGGGTCAAACTTGGCCTTCCCATAGGAGACTGACTAACTCTGTTGGAAAATTCGATAGTTTCTGATTTTCTTCCTATATGTGTGTGAGAGGAATTCTCTCAGTAGCTTCCTTTGCCTGTGAAGTATGGATTTGGAGAACTGATTCTTGGAGACTTATGGGATAGCAAGGCTTACATCACTCCATTCCCAAGAGAAAATCTTAGGTAAATGATGGAATAGAACCAAACTTGGATGAGGTTGGGAGTCTGTTCTTTATGCCTTCCCTTACTTCATGAGAACTTTTGCATGCTTGACACACTGCAGAATGTCCATTAGAAAATAGCGATTGTCCGCCTCTTGGAGCCCCACATTACAAAGGAAAGCTGGTAATGGTATGGCAGCCCTGTTAAACATCTTTGGGTGTAAATAAAAGAGGCTGGTCACTTCTGGGGTGGGAGGTGAGAGCATCTGGTGTCCACGGACCTTTTCTTTGGAAAACCTCTTTCACTCAGACTTCCCAAGACAAGGGGAAAACAGGTCTCAAGTCTCTACTCTGACTTTTGACATCATTCAAGAATCAATCTCATTAAAGAAAAAGACTGAGAAACGAGTTTGAGTATTATCTGATTATAATTTAACATTACCTTGTATAGAAAATGGCAGGATTTTGTTGGGAAAAAACCCTTTTGACTGATGTATGCCACTTCTGGTTCTGAACTTTTCAGTCACTGTCTTACAAAAAGAATTTTATTGATTTGAGGCTTGGCAAAGAGAAATGATCTACTCTACAACCAAAATTGCCCCATAAAGAGTATATGACCTGTTTTGTTTTCATTTTTTCCTTTCTAGAAGCTTGTTGTATCTTCTCTTATCTCCAATGCTCTAAAGTGTTGTGATGATATGCCTCGGTCTTTTCCATGTATTGTGCTGAGAGCTTGTGTCCTATGGTCTGGGACCTTTTCTTCTTGTACACTTCTTGATAATCTTGTCCCCCTCTGTTTACTGTTTAGTCTTTCTGGAGCTCATAGTATCCAGATGTTGTGTTTCCTGGACTAAATCCCTAACTTGTTCAAAAATCTCTTCTCTCATGATTTCTTTCTCTTGATCTTTTATTAAGTAATTAATTTTAAACATTTTAAAACAAACCTAAACTTACAGAAAAGTTTCAAATGCAATAGAAAGAACTTTTTTCCCTTAGGCCCTTTGAACATGTTGTGGACATGACACACCATGATATCAGAATGCTTTAGTATCTATTTCCTACACAGAGAGATGTTCTCCCACGAAAACACAATATAGCCATAGAAATCAGAAAATTAACATTAATATACTACTACCACTTAATTCTCAGATGCCAGTCAAGTTTTCCCATTTTCCTGAATAACATCCTCTAAAGCAAAAAGATCCAGTTCAGAGTCACATGTTACAGTTAGTTATTTCTCTGTAGTCTCCTTCAATGTAGTCTTTCCTTCATGACCTTGACACTCTTGAAGAGTACAGGTCAGTTATTTTGTAGACTTTCAAATTTGGTTTGTCTGATGTTGCCCTGATTAGTTTCAGGTCATGCATCTTTGGCGTTAGCAATATCACAGAAGGGCTGCGGTGTGCCTTACACAGCAACCTACCAGGTGGTGCCAATTTTGATTTGCCCTAATACTGACGATATTCTCTTTGATTGTTTGATTAAGGAGGTATCTGCCACACTTTTCTGTTTTCATGTGTTTTTTTTTTTTTTTTTTTTTTTGGTGGCTGGCTGGTATGGGGATCCAAACTTCTCTGTAAAGTTTCACTTTTTCCTACAAAAATTAGTGAGCACTTAATGGGAAGGAATTTTGAAACTATGTAAACATTATTTTCCTCTTCAAACTTTCTATGTAGTCATGTATTTATATCAGTATGGTTTTCTATTTTGTTCAGTAGATTATAATCCATTACTATCATTATTTATTTTGATGCTTAAATTGCTCCCAATTTGAGCTGATTTCTGGTCTTTTGATATGTCCCCAGCATTCTTTGAAGACTTTCTTACTTTTAAACATACAAAACATTCCAGGCTCATGTTGTATTTTCTCTGCCTTAGCATTGGAATCAGCAATTTTTTAGTGGAAGATGGTATTTAGAAAGCAAGGTCTGGGTGCTAAGTGTGCTCATTGCTATTGGGGTGTTGCTGTTAACAGGCCCGCTCAGAGGGCAATGCACACAACACACACACACACAAACATGTATACACATAAATATTTATATATATATTTGTTTTATTTCTATATCTATCTATATATACTGAACACCACAAGTTTACTCCTCTACCTCTAATAGTATAGGGTTCATTCCAGTTTTTTCCCTTTCCATAGTTTAACTTTGTTCTCTGAGAATGAGAAATCTTTAATCTCTTTACTTATTTGATCTATCACTCTATATGAACCAATCTCCTATCAAAGCCACCTTCCCTTCCCCCACAAAGATATCCTCCTCACGCCACTCAGACTGACACCCTGTGCAGGGTGCCACTGGCCCCCTGAGCATGTGGCTATCTTCCTCCCCCTCTTGTGTTCAGACACCCCATACAGGGCTTCTGACTCTGCACAGATGTTGTCTCAAGCTGCAACTCCCCAAACCAGGTGACCCTCCTCTCACCCTGCACCAGACCACCACACTCCCTGTCACCCAGGTCAAGCTCCCATCCCTGCTCTGAGCCACCACAGGCCCCCGCCCCAACCTCCACATAGCGAGGACCCTTATTTTTCAGCCTCACCTAGTAGCTTTGACACAGAATTGTTCAGGAAGGGGCAAAAGAAGAAATTCTATTGATCTTTATTTTGCTTTCTGGGGCCTTTCCTCTCCTTTATCTTCCAACCTTTCTATTAAACTTTTAAAAAGTTTATGACATTATATTTTTAATCTTCAAGAGCTCTTTCTTGTTCTCTGAACATTCTTTTTAAATAGCACTCTGATCTTCTTTAACATATATATTTCTTCTTATCTGGCTGAGGTTGTTGCCTTTTTTTTTTCTCCCCCTCCTTTTTTCTGCATTGTTTCTGATAATTCTAAGTTCCTCTTTTTTATTGTTTATTATGGATTTTCCCTTTCATGTAGGAGACTTCCTCAAATAACTGTTGGTCATGGCCTGTCCATTTGTATTTAAGAATGAGCCAATAAAAACCTGAATGGAGGCCCTGTGTGTATGGAAGAGGCTTGTCCATCGGTTGACCTCACAATGATGAAGACCTCCATTGTGTCTCCCTGGTTCTCTTGTATCACAAGACACCCCTACCCTCGACTTTCCTATGTCACAAGTGACATTTGACCTTGAAGACAAATAGCTATTAAGAAGTGTATCAGTCCGTTTCTGTTGCTTATAACAAAATACATGAAGCTGGGTAATTTATAAAGAAACAATATTTATTGCTTACAGTTCCAGAAGCTGGGAAGTCCACAGTCCAGGGAACACATCTGGTGAGGTAACTCTTTGGTGGCAGCCTTACAGCAATGCAGGGGTCTCACATGGCAGAAAATGGTGGTGCAGCGACAGTGACTAACCTCTCATGTGCTCTTCTTTTAAAGCCCTCAGAACCACACCCTTGCCCACAATTTTTAATCCATTCACTATGGCATGGTCCTACAATCTAATCACCTCTTCAAGTTCCCACATTTCAATTACCATAATTTCCCACCCTCAACAGTTAACAGTGGGGATTAAGTTTGGGGAGGACTTTCAACCCAAGGCAGGAAGAAACCCTTGATAGCTTTTTCAAGTTATTAGTCTATTTGTGCATATTTGTTCCACGTAAAGGTATAAGAGGAATATCTATAACTTCATGGACTTGAGAAGGCTGAGGAGATGAGCCACTGTTGAATTGGGTTTCTCTGTTTCTTCCCCTTAAGAGCAGATTTTAGTAAATGTCAATCTTAATCCAAAATTTGAGTCTCTATTTTTAAAATAACTGTAGGATACAGATGTGTGTGTGTACACATACATTTATCTTCTAGTTCTGTCTGCTAAGAGGACCTAGAATCAATGATTCCCTGACAGCTAAGACTACACCTAGAGCCAATCCTGGTTTTTAAATATTATTCTCCAGTAAAAGCAACAAGGGCTCCTTGGAGACACGGCTCATACCAGGCTAGGTTAGAAAAAGTACAAGATGAGCCTGGAATATCTTATAGTGCCAGAAAGTAAGAAAGTACTCGAAAATGATGGGGACGTGTCAAAAGGACAGCGTAGCCTACTTAAAAAAGCTTTCATTCACCAAACCTGGGACAATTTAAGCAACAAAGTAAGTAACGAGACTACTGAAGTATAATCCATAGAACAGGAGAAATATCCATGGGATCATACTGATATAAATAAATTTTTTAATAAATAAATAAATAAATAATTGGTAGAGAGAAGAAAGCTCTCACTGTAGAATTTCAATTAAAAAGCTAGAAGGAATGATGGAGAAAAAGAAAATCACCATTTGGCAATCACCATAATACTAATTGGTACAGGCAAGAAGCATCAATGGCTGTTAAAAATAGTGGGTCAAAATGTGTTTAGAAACAGAATATTTTTCTCCACACAATATAGTTACTAATTACAAAAGTAACATAAGGATGGAGAAGCCTCGCAGACACCACCTTAACCAAGGAATCCCAGTTAACGTCACCATCTGGACATCATGTGCTTCCTGATATGGTGCGCTGAGAAGGAACATCCTCCAAGACAACTGACCAGAATTCCTTAAAAGTATCAAAGTCATTCAAAACAAAAAAATAACCATCTGACCTAAATTGGAGGAGACTAAGGAGACATGACAAGGAGACATGACAACTGAATCCAGTGTGTAGTCCTGGATTAAGTCCTGGAGCAGAGAAGGAAAATTGGTGAAATTTGAATAAGGCCTATAAATTAATTGATAGTATAGTATCAATGTTAATTTCCTGGTTTTGATAACTGTACTATAGGCGTGTAAAACATTAACATTTGGAGAAGCTGGGTGAAGGGTATATGGTAACTGTATGTACCATATGTGCCACTTTTTTGGTAAGACAAATTATTTCAAAATAAAAAGTTTTATAAATTTTTAACAGAATAATAATTAAATCAGGGCTGTGCCTTCCTATTAAGCATCCCTGAAATGTCATCATAGATATGTCTTTCTCTGATGGTAATTTTTTCCAAAGAACCACTTGTCAGCCTCTGGGAGGGGGTGGAGGAAGGGGCTTGGTGTTTCATTATTTATTCAGTGTGTGGACTTTCCTGCAGTTCTCTCACTTTCATTTAGTGTTTTACCCTTCATTGAACCTTATGTCTCCAGGCCTGAAAACTTTTGGCTCAGTTTCTCCAGGGAATACGCCTTTTGTTTCCTGTAGTAGGCTGGCCGTCTGGTTGCATGGGTAGGAGAAAGGATGAGACTGGGATATAAAGGCTTCCCATGAATTCTTACCCCAATCAGGTTGTTTTCAGCCCCACTTCTCACCCCTGCCTTCAGAGGTTCCCTGTGCCTTCCGCTGAAAGACTTTTAGGGGCATCATAGTGCAAATCATCTTGCTTCGCATCGGCCATCCCTCCTGAAGGCAGTTGGGTTTCAGCTTTCTCTGATGAGTTATTACTTACTCGTTCACTTTCCATCATCTTGTTTTCTGTTGTCTCCCCTCCCATTTTCTTAGACTAAATAGGTTATTCCTTTAGACCTCTGTACTGTCATTTTAGAGGCATTCAGTGGAAAGCAAAGATAAATGCATACTTTTTCCAGGCTTTACTGGAAGTCCTCAAAACTATTATTTCCATTTCTCTGTGAAAGTCTATCTGGTCTTCATGCAAAATGGATTTGGGCTGATGCTGTAACAGTCAGAATTCCCGAGATGTATATGCAGATTAGGTACCTCCTTCGGACACTTGCAACTCTGAGACCCCAGTATTTAAAAAGCCCTCTAGTCATGTGATATTGACCAATATAGATTTTCATTTCAGCAAATAGTGTCCATAAAGTATTCAGGCACTAGACCTCAAGGTGTGTTGTAGAGGTCATTTTCTTCTGGGAGTTTGGCATACGTGGGGTCACTTGACTGAGACTTGAGATGCAGCCACTCTGGGAAGAGAGGGAGTATAGAGTGGAGAGCATAAAGTATTCAGGCACTAGACCTCAAGGTGTGTTGTAGAGGTCATTTTCTTCTGGGAGTTTGGCATACGTGGTGTCACTTGACTGAGACTTGAGATGCAGCCACTCTGGGAAGAGAGGGAGTATAGAGTGGAGAGGGAAGACTGCATGACTCTGACCATGTGCTTTGGAGGCAGGTGCATCTGGGTTCAAATCCTCCCTCAGCCACTTGCTTGCTGCATATTCTTTAGTAAGTTGTTTATCCCTTAACATCTTCAAGTTATTCCCATATAAAATGGATATAATAATACCCCAGTGGTTCATTGTGAGGATTAAATAACATAATGTATATAAAACATACATGGCACTAATTCTATTACTATAGCCTATTAAAATGATTTACTTACTGGACCTCCCAAGGATGACAGAAGCAAATAATAAAAAAACAAGCAAACAAGCAAACGAAAAAACAGTCTTGTATTTCTTCCAGAGGTGACTAATCTTGCCACTTAGGACTGAGCTGAGAAGCATGAACCCAATGCTGTGCTCCCCCAAATGCTCTGATTTGGTTTTGGTGTCTGAGACATTCAAGCTGCAAGAGTCACCTTCTCCACTCTGAGTTCTTTCCTGAGGGTGATACTGCTGTCCCCTTAGCAAACCAGAGACCTGTCAGGTAAAGATTCTTGCCACAAAGCTCCATTTTTGCTCTCATTTGGAGTCTGGTCAGCAAAGAATCCCTGCCTCGTTCCTTCGCAGGGTAAAACCCATGCATAGTTTGGTGAAAGTACTGACACCTGACCCAAGGCCTTCCTGATACTCCAGATGGGAAGTTATGCCAGCAGGAAGCAGCAGTATGTCTGATCCAGGCAGCTGCCTTTGAGTGGGGCTACTAGATACACAAGGAATGTTGGACAGGAACTTGGAGAGTACACACTTGCACGCTCTCTCTCTCTCTTTTTCTTTCTCTCCCATCTTGGAGAGTGTGCTCTCTCTCTTTCTGGTCCCCCCCCCCCTTCTTGTGTAGTTCATAGAAGGTCAGGGAGGCGTGGTTCATAATCCCCATGGTTAGCTGGTGGCTGCCAGGGGGAAGTTATACAGCCCATCTTGGTGCTGCCAAGAAAGTTTCTGTTATAATAAGAAAGAGCAGCTGTTGCCTCCAGGATTGTTGTTCCAGAAACTCATAACAGCACGAGCCTCGATTTTAATATTCTTTTATAGAGGGGCTTGCAGAAGACGTTTTACAGCTGGCAAATGTTTTTAATCATAACAGGATGAGTGTTCACCAAAGAGCCCTGCGGAAACCAAGGGGGATGCCATGTATGACTGGAAGCCTTGAAATTTCTTTAGAGAGCTAAGTGAAGGAAGAGAAGTGATGGTCATTGTCTTAGAAGGCAGAAGAGAGTCCGAATAACTTCTTTCAAGAGCATATTTCGGGGAATAAGATTGTTTTTGCTCACAAACAGACAAATATTTTACAGCACATGTTCTTCTCTCTAACCCCTGGATAAAACTTCTTAAAGACACTGAGACATGCTCTATGTATGTGGGTGACTAGCACAAGTTCACCTCCTGTTAAGTGTCGGCTTTTTTTATTGTAGCTGAAAATTTTTGAAATAAATCAGTTAATACTGTTTTCAGACCATAGAAAATGATTTTGATACAAATGGATGTTAAAGTCTTTCTGTGCTGTATGAGAAAAGGATTTGAGCTCAGGCTTTGGGCTCTGTAGTCCAAACGCGTCTTGGGCATTTCGGTTCCTTTGCTGATACCCAGCCACTGGGTAGGGGCCACCAAGGAATTCACTGCATTTAAGAAAGAACCCAACCCTCTTGTCTCTGTATCTTCACTGACTGTAACATTAATCAGTCCCTGAAAGAGATGAAGCTAAGAAGCATCTTGAGTAAATAGATGGTCTTGTAGAATTTAATACGTAGGACATTATTTTAAAACCAAGATCCAGGATTGCTATGAGGAAGCATTAAAGAGTTCAGCCAGCTGCCCAGAAGGCTTCTTGAAGTAGCCCTTAGTGGGGACATCTTTGTCTGGTTTGGGAATTTACCTGCATCAGTACCTCAGGTGTGCCCTAGCTCTGGAGTATGGAGGGACATTTTCCACACTCACAAGACACTGATTTATAAATACATTAACACAGGACTTCTGCAGTGAGAGACCCAGCTTTTCAGTAATCACATACTTCCACCTCTCTGAATCACTCTTTCCCAGTGTCTTCCCTGGAGACCATAAGGTTCCTTGGTGAATTTACAGTCAGAGAATTGATTTCCCAGTCTCATTGGACTGGAAGAGGTGTCCAAATTCCAATGGAAAAAACACTTTTCTAGCATCCAGAATTCATACATTGGTCAGACTACCGGTTAGACCTATTTTTAAAACCCTGACCAGGACTTGTCTATTTGTCTCCTGTCTCTAGGTTCCATGTAGAGCTTTCCATGTGCATTTGTCATTAGCATGTTACAATTTTCAAAACTGTAGCTTATCTCAAAAAACTAAAGTCCATTTGAGATTAGTAGTTTTCTGTGAAGATACAGAAGACGCCTGGGGCCCTTGATGGGATTTGGGAGACACTCAGTCTTATTTGTAATGTGTTTGTTAAATGTCTCTCAGGGTGGATGACTTACAGGATGAATAGCTGTGGAGGCTAATCCCATTCATTGCATATTGATTTTTGTCATTTTCAGTTTTGAAAATCACTTTTTGACCTTGTTTCTAAATCCTAGTGCTAATTTTAGAGACTTCTCTGACTATTCAGAAGAATTATTTTTTATAGTGTATTTCCCAGGTTATCTGGGGAACGACTTGTTATAATTCTACCTAGTCCAGCTGCATACATACAAAATCAATAACAGTAAATAAAACAATTTCATAACTTGCTCCCAGTATCTTGATTTATTGAAGTGTAACCTGTTAAGATTCTTCTCTCTGACTTAAAGTGGGGACTGCAGGAATCTTTAGGATGCCTTGAAAACCAGTCTGGCATGCAGATTCACTCATGGAGATTTCCTGTCATGCTCGGTGAATCAGGAGCCTGAGAATATTTGACCCCAATATTGGCCACTGTTGGGTTTCTGTCTGGAGACTCCATGACCTCTCTGAAAAGCTTCTTGAGGTCTGTTCCTTGGATTTATAGTGGTCCACTACTGAGATGGACCAGGGCCTGAAGAAACATTGCAAATGCAACGGAAGCAGTTTACTTTGCTATCTTATGGAAGATGGGCAGCGATGCATAAGGTCAGCCCAAGGTGTATGTGTAATGAGAAAACATCAAAAGCCCAGGGAAGGAAGACTAAATCTTCATCAGCCCCTCCCCTCAATCAAGGTTATGTCTGCCTCTGGCATAGTTGAAAATCTTTCTGTTTCATGAAGAAAGCCCAAGAATTTTGGCCTTAAACCCTATGTAAGAATTTGATTTAGGATATTGGAAAATATTTAAGGAAAAGCTTTATTTTCAAAGGTTTTACTGGTTTTCTGTATTGTTAAAGGTTGAGCACAAAATTCACTTTGATACTTTTGTATAAAGGAAAAATCGTTCTGTGAGAACTTAAAAAAAAAACCTTTATTTTTTAGAACATTTTTTAATTTACATGCCTTCTTAGGCTCCTCTTAGCTGTGATAGTTTATCAACCTCGTCCTGTTTTTATGACTTTGGCATATTTCAGGAGTACCGAGCAGGCATTTTGTAGAATGCTTCTCTACTAGAATTTGTCTGCTGATTAGACAAATTTTCTCATGATTGGACTGAGGTTATGGATTTTGAAGAGGAAGATCATAGAGGTCAAGTGTCATTTTCATTCACATCGTATCAAGGTTACATAATATCAACATGTGTTTCTCAGGTTTCTCCACTATAAAGCTGTTCTTTTTCTTTTCCTTTTTTTCCCTTTCCTTCCATACTGTACTCTTTGGAAGAAATTCATTAATCACAGTCACACTTAAGGAGTAGGGAGTTATACTACCTGAGGGCAGAGTATGTATATAAATTATTTGGAATTCTTCTCCATGGAAGATTTATCTCTCCCCCGCCCCTACCATTTATTAATTTATTCAGTCATTTGTTTATATCAGTTTGGACTTAATGGATATTTATTTTACATTTGTATTGTAATCTAATATTACTTTATTTTGTTGCTCAAATGGTTCCAGTATTGGCAATTGTCAGTGGGTTCTTGGGCTCCTTTAACATACTTCCCTTGGTGTGGATTTTTTATTTTTGGCGGCTAGCCAGTAAGGGGATCCGAACCCTTGACCTTGGTGTTATAATACTGTGCTCTACCAATTGAGCTAACTGGCCAGCCCGTTTTTTTTCCCCTAATACTTCCTCACTTTCTGGCATTACAAGATGCTCTAGGCTTATTTTGCATATTTCTTGCCTCAGTCTTGGAATCAGCCATTTCTCCAAGGAGTCCTACTTCCTTTTATTGGAGAGTAGTTTAGAAATAAAGATCTGGGTCCTAGATGAACTCCTTGCTATGGGAGTGTCATTTCTTCTAAGCCCTCTCAGCTGAAAGAGCAAAGAAATACGTGGGTGTATACTAACCCACAGGGATACACACATCTAGAAGTGTTTTGCTATATGACCACCTGCATCTGTAGTAAGCTACATGTGACTATTTACTGATGTTTCCAACTTTGATTTATTACCACATGGGGCTGGCTGGTGAGCTCAGTTGGTTAGAGCATGGTGCTAATAACACCAAGGTCCAGGGTTCGATCCCTGTTCTGGGCAGCCACCAAAAACAAAAAAGCAAGCAACAACAACAAAAAAACAAATTTGTTACCATATGGGTCATTCCAGCCTCTTCCCCTTGCTTATGTATAAATTTCCACTCCAACAGCCAGAAATCTGGCCCTGCAGGAAGTTTTTTCTGTAGATAAACCAATGTTAACATTTTGGCAAAAATCTTTCAGACATCTCTGTCTTTGTATCTGCCCACATTCTTACGTTTCTGCTAACATTTTTCTAAATATATATATATGAATATATTTCTTTATTTTCACACAAATCTTTCCACATAACTATGTGTCAGAAATATCTTTTCATATTAGTAAATTCTGATGTACACCTTTGTTTTTAAATATATGTATTCCATAAATTAATTAGTCCCTTATTAATGAATTCTTTTATTATTCCCAAATTTGTCACTATTATAAAGAATGCCACAAAACAAAATCCTTCTGCACATGATTTCTGTAGAAAATATTCCTAGAAGTGGAATTTATTTCACAGATGTAGTAGTCTTTAAATCTTTTAAAGCACTTCTAGGAATATATAATTTCATTTAACCTGGGCTTCCAAGAGTCAAACTAAATCTGATGGTTTTTTGGGGAGCATGCTGGGAGGGGGGGTCCTACTGGCTTTGTCTTGGTGCCACGGTGGAGGGGCTGCAGGAGGGGCTCTGATCTGTTTTAGCCTCCACCATGGAACTGATGCCATGTGCCTGCTGGTTACCTGGGACATCCCTGCCCTTCAGTCAGCACCTGGGATCTCTCAAAAGTCAGAGTCTGGGTGATTACACTTGATTGTTCTTTGGCCTGGTCTGACCTTACTCAGGGACCAATTGCTCAGATCTTCTGTGATCCCAGGCTCCTGTGCCCTCATGTTCTTCCCCCCAGTGTTTCTAGGTTGATTCAACCCTGACCTAATTGACCTAATTATTGAAAGTTCTGTGTGCATCAGCCTCTGCTTTATCCATGGAGCACCATTAACACATTTCTTTAAGTATATGGGATGGGTTAGCCAATTTGCAGAGCAGGCAAGAAAGGATAGAAATTAGATTAAAGCCTCATTCAAAACTGGGAAGTGAAGCCAAAGCAAGACCTACTAGAAAGTGAGAGGTAGAGGCTTTGTCTTTGACCTCCTGGTGTGCTGATCCTACTAATCTCTGCCCCAGTGTCAACTGCTAAGCTGCCTGCTGAAAAGGCCATAGAGAACTTTCTCACAGGAATTGTCTTTAAAGAAACTCTTAAGGAGTACAAATCTTCATGATTCACAGGAGTGAAGTTATGATGAAGTGGCAAAATGACAGGCAGTGGGCCTGGGGCCCCTCCTGAACTTGAACCACCTCGGTGGACATTTATTTCCCTCATGCATTTGTTGTGAGGGGGAGAGAAGAAAATGTGGAGCATTTGGCAGGTAGTAGGTTTTCAGTAAATAGTAACAGCCTCAAATAGCGAGTATTTACTGAGAGCTTATTATGCACCAGACACTGTAACCCCACAACGATACTGTGAATTGGGTGCTATTCTCTTTCCCAATTTTACAGATGAGGAAACTGAGCCACAAAAAGGCAAAGCAACTGGCCCAGGGTCACACAGGTAGTAAGGGGAAGGGCTGGGGTTCAAGGCCAGCTGTCTGTCTTCAGAGCTTGTACCCTCCATCCCACTCTGCCAGCTCCCCTGAGCCACAGAGCTTCCTAGTGAGGGCTGCCTTGGGGACCCATGGGGGACACTGCTGGATGCCTCCCCAGTATCCACTCTCCCCTTCCTCCTTGCTAATTGAACCCTGGTATTTTTTGCAGAGTGGTAATATGTTCAATTAAAAATTGCCTGGCTGGTTGGGCCGGCCCGGTGGCGCACTGCTACAGTGTGCCGCTTGGGAGCGCGGCGGCGCTCCCCAGGAAATTACCACCAGCTGGTCAGCTGGTCACACACACCCGTAGTCCAGAGGATGGTACGAAATATGACATCTTTTCCCATCAGGCCACACAGAGTCAGCCTCCAATGGATGCCTGAGAGTTTTGTGTCCCCTGTCTTTGTCTCCACTTCCATTTTCTGCCCCTTCCCTTTCTCTCAGACTCCCATTTCATCTTGCTGGTGCCCCTTGTAGTCAAAGCCAAAGAGACCCTCAGTTTTGGCTCCACTCTGCAAGGACAGAGGGAGGCTCCCCTGCAGTTCTGCATGTGCGTGTCAGCTCAGCAGCTTCTGAGACTTGCTAAAATCAGTAAGAGCGTGGATGTAGGAACCAAACAACGTAGGTTCAAATCCCACTCTATGGCTTACCAGCTGTGTAACCTTGAAGGAGTGACTTAGCCTCTCTGTGCCAAGGATTACTTATCTCTTAAATGAAGACAATAATAGGACCTATTTCATGGGGTTTTTGTGAGTTTATATGTAAACATTCAGAATGGTGGTTCTTGACATGGGCAGTTACCACCCTCCCCCGCCCTGACCCCGGCTGCCCTTGAGACATTTGGCAATGTCTGGAGACATTTTTGGTCGTGGCAACTGGAGGAGTGCTGCTGGCATCTCCCTGGCGGGCAGAGGCCGGGGATGCTTTAAACATCTTATGATGCACAGGACAGTCCCCACATCAAAGAAGTATCCAGCCTCAAATGTCACTAGTGCCAAGGTCGAGACACCCCAAGTTAAAATGATGCCTTGATCATGATAAATGCTGAATAAATTAGTGTAACTTTGATGTTATGCCAGAGATTCCCTTTCCACTCAGAGTGAGGATAGAATAAAAGGAGAAAAGAGGGACCAACATCTCTGCTCTGCCATGTAATGAGGCGTATGAGGATGATAACTTTTAAGAGGGTCACAGGTGTTCGAGGTGGGTCTTTAACCTGCCCGGCACTGTGCCTGGTACATAGTAGGTGCTGTATACGACAGGTTTTAAGACTTTGTCCCTTTGCACCTTTGTCATGAGGGTTGTCAATCTTCTTGTGAGTTGCAGTTGCTTTGTATTTTCCTGAAGCCTGTTGATAACAGGATATGAGGGGTGTGAGGGTAGAGAGACTGCGGGAGACAGAATGTAGAGTTCAGCCTTCGGGAAGGGGTGTCACGGAGGGCTGTTTCCGTCTGCACTGGGAATGCTGCCATTCCAGGAGGGAGACGGGCCTGCTTGGCCTTGAGTGGGTTGTTGAGGTAGGTGGCTTGGGGGTGGTAAGACTGGAGCACCCTGAGGTTAACTGTTTAGAGAAGGGGTTGGCAAACTGTTTCTGTAAAGGGCCACATAGTAAATAATTAAAGCTTTTTGGACCAAGAGGAAACATTAAGGAATTACTACAATTTTTTTTGAGAAAATTAAAAGCTGTATTTATGAGTGTTGTTTGAATTCTTTATAATTTTCACATCATAAAATACAATTCTTCTTTTGATTTTTTTCAACCATTTAAAAATGTGAAATTTATTCTTAGCTCCTGAGACACATAAAAACAGACAGTGCCCAGATTTGACCCATGGGCTGTAGTTTGCCAACCCTTGGCTTAGAGCATCGACTTGTGGCTGGTCTGGCCCTGAACCCCTAAACTGGTTCCCTCTGTCACCAGCTCTGGTCATGTTCTCTGTAATGTGTTTTCCACAGTGGCTGCACCATTTTATATTCCCACCAGCAGTATTCAAGGGTTCCAATTTGCTCACTCTCTAAGGATCTTAGATGTCTGATTCCTAACGCTGGAAACCTTCCTGTAGGCTCTGCAAAAATACAGTCAATTTGATAGCAACAGAGTCAGAATCTGAAATCTGGATGGGAAAATGGCCTCGGGCTGACTCAGAGCTAATCCTTGCTGCCTCCAGTCACACACCTCCCAAGATGTGCTTCCTGCGGCTGTCACACAAGGCAGGGGTTCTGTGCAGCTTCAAATCACAGGGATATCACATGCCCTGTCTCCTAGATCTGTCAGGTAAGAATGCCCACGTGTGGCATCTCTACTTTTTCCCACTTACAAATCAGATGAGGAAGAAAAGGGAGTACAGATCTCATTGCCAAGTAGGAAGGAGAGGAAACAGGCCAGGTTCCAGGGAACCATGTTATTGATCAGAAATTAAGAGTTTCTTTCTGCAGAAGCCAGAGGGCTGGAGAATCTCCAGGGGTAGGGCAGGTGGACCAGCAGCAGGGGCACAGGAGTGCCGGCTACCAGGTAGGCAAAGGTGTGGCCTAGTCTGGGCGTGGGTGATACACAGAAGTCTAGGCAGGTGGGTGGTCTGAAAGCACCAATCACAGCACAGCCTCCAGATGTGGGTCTGAGGAGCAGGACCAGGCAGTGGGTGACAAGTGAGCACAAGGCCGGGTTCTGGCAGGCCCCGAAGCAGCTCATGGGCCTTCGCAGCCGCCCCTGCCTGCTGGTCCAGCCTCATAGCTCACCACTCCCCCTCCTCAAAATATATGCCTATAGTAAAAAAGCACACTTACCTCTAGGTCCCTGAACAAGCTGTGTCCTCTCATCTCGTCCCCCATCATTGGCACACGCTGTTTTCAGCAGCCTGAAAATTTTCCCTCCTCTACCTCCCTGTCTCTAGCAAACTCCCATGCATACTTCAGGTCTCAGCTGAAGCATGAGGCCACCATGCGGCCTTCCCGATGTTCTCTGAAGGCCTGGGTGCACCATCACTCATGCCCTGGGCCTGCGCCACTGAACCCACGATGACCTTCATCTCACTGTCCTGATTTGTGGCTGCCTCCCCTGCTGGTTGGTGAACAAGGCCACGGTGGTGACCCAGTCTTTTCACATTTGTAGTTGCAGCGCCTGGCACAAGGTGCCCTGCCCCCCAGGAGATGAAAGGCTATTTTGCAGTAAGTCTGGCTCCTGGGGAACTGGACAGGAATTCAGTTGCTGAGTCTGGGGGATCCCAGTAGGGACTTCTCCACAGTGGCTGGTTTCTCAAAAATGAGGGTTCCTCAAAAATGGGGGTCCTTCAAAAAATATTAAACATTTGACCCAGCAATTTCACTCCTAGCTATATACCCAAGAGAAATGAAAACACACTTCTGCACAAATACTTGTACATAAATGTTCATAGCAGCTAAACATGCATAATAGCCAATAAGTGGAAGTAACCTAAACGTCCATCAGCTGATCAACGGATAAACAAAATGTGGTACATCCACACAATGGAATATTACTGAACCCTAAAAAGAAATGAAATTCTGGTGTAGTATGTCAACTGAAGGAAGCCAGACATAAAAGGCCACAAATTGTATGATTCCATCTGTGTGAAATAGCCACAGTAGACACATCTATAGAAACAGTAACTAGATTAGTGGCTGCCAGAGGCTGGGAGGAGAGGGGGACGGGGAGTGGCTACTTAATGGTCACAGGTTTCCTTTTGGGTAAACATTTTCTGGAGTTAGATCGCAGTGATGGTTGCACAACATTGTGAATGTACTAGGAGCCATTGAACTGTACACTTTAAAGATGGTGAATTATATGTTATGTGAATTTTACCTCAGTAATTTAAAGAAAAATGAGGGAGGTCTGCTTTCAGCTCCCTGTGCATGAAAGGCAGTGTTTCTGATGTCCTTGTCACTTCCCTCTTACAGATCCAGAAGCCAGGTGGGCCTGGGTCCAGTTCAGGCCACTCTCTGGAAGAGGGCAAAATGCAGAACTGGCCTCTCTCCAATCCTGAGCAAGCAGTAATGTCTGTCCCATTCCACCACCAAAACAGATATTTATATTTTTGTAGTTCATTGTTATTCTGATGGATTTTGGTGCTGGCACTAGGTTTGTCCCCTTGATCTGGAGGCCGAGGACTTGAGCCAGGCTGGGGTTGCAGATTCCAGAAGAGAAGCGTCTTTCCTCCATCTCACCGAGTCTCCCCCGCCATCAGCAAGTTCTCTGCACAGCCTCTCCCAGCCGGAAGGGGGGACCATTCACGGGCTCCTCTGTTCCTAGGACACTGGTTCAGGTTTTTGTGTCAGACACAGTCCTAGGCCCTGGGGTTGACAAGACACAGTCCCTGCTCTCCAGGAGTGAGTGGGAGAGGCAGAAAGGTAAGCACCAGAGGGCAACCTGGTGTGACAGTGCGGGAGGCTGTGGCAGAAGGGGAGGGAGGGAATGCGCATGAGCCAGACCTGGAGCAACAAATGAGAGCTCGTCAGGGAGACAAGGCACGGAAAGACTTTTCAAAACCCTGCAATAGCCTGGAACCTTGAGGGAAAGAGTTGAGAGTGGGGGTGAGGGATGGTGAGTGGATGAACAGAGACGTAGGTAGTAGCTATAGGTAGGAACAAGTCTTAGAATGCCTTGTTCACAAGCCTGAGTTTGGAATTTATCTTGATAGTGGAGGGAAACTACTCAAGGATTTTAAGAGGAAAGTTCCACCATTTGATTTACATTTTAGGAGGGAGAAAAAAAACTACATGGGAGAAAAATAGAGGCTGAATAAGAGACAGGTGAGTGGAGGTCAGCCGGGAGCTGTCTACTGCACCAGTCCTAGCAAGAGAGGAAGCCTCTCTGAAGGAGAGGGCTGGAGGGAGGTCATTGGCCAGGGGAGGGGAGGAGAGGGGCAGAGACAGGACTGACTGGACTAAGATGCTGAGTAGTTGTGGATGATGCAGTAGGATGGGGATATCGGGGGAAATAACATCCCTGGGAGGCTCCTGGGTTTCTGGCTTGGGTAGGAGTCATTATGAGAGAAGAGGAGTAGATGTGGAGGACAGATGACAAGCTGAATTTGGGGCAGGGTGAGCTGAGAGCCAGACGCATGTCGCAGTGGAAAGGTCAAATGGGACATCAGGGCTTGGGGCCGGGGTTCAGGGTAGAAGTCTAGGCAAGATGGCTCCCTGTGTGCAGCTCCCATTTCTCCCCAGGAATTCAGTTTTGGACGCCATGACCTGGAAGCTGCTGGTGCCTGCTCCTGTCAAGGTTATTCTGGTTTAAACGCTTTCTCCCTGTTGGCATGTGATTTCATGCTTTTCACTTCTCACTTTAAATGGAAACACATAAAATGATTTTTGCCCTCCGGTGGGGATTGGGATTTTTTTCTTCTCTCTCAGCTCTGACACCTGCTACTGTTTCACTCACTATTAAAGGTCTCTGTGACCGGGTGGCTTGCCTCAGGCAGTGCTAAATGGGGGTGTAGGAGGGCCTACAGAAATGTCAGGAGAGAGGCGTTAGAAAGCAACTCACAGCAGCAGGGAGCAAGTAAAGACACACTGCCTGTGCCCCAGTATTGTCACAGTGCCTCAGGATAAGGTGCCACCCTTGTCTCTGCAATATGTCTCTGCAGCTCTGATGCCCACCCCCTTCCCAGGCCTCCAGTCCACCTTCTGGGCATGTCTTATTCTGCAGGGCTGCTGCCTTCGTTGGGTCCCTCCCTCAGGAATATGCTGCCCCTATCTTGGCGGCTAAAATCCTCCCCACCTGTGTTAGTTTCCTACCTATTATAACAAATTACCACAAACACAGTGCTTAAACAACACCAACTTACTATCTTACAGATCAGGAGGTCAGAAATCTGGCATGAGCCTCGCTCTTTACCATCAAGATGTTGACAGCTGTGTTCCTCTCTGAAGCCTCTCTGAAGGGGGGAATCTTACCTTTTCCAGCTGCTAGAAGCTGCTGGCTTTGCTTGGCTCTTGGCCCTGTTCCATCTTCTAAGCCAGCAGTGATGGGTTGAGTCCCTCTTACATCACATCACTGTGACATTCTCTTCTACCTCCCTCTTGCACTTTTAAGAACCCATGTGATTATGCTGGGCCCAACTAATTAGCAATCTTAATTCCATCTGCAACCTTAATTCCACTTTGCCACGTAACATGCCCACAGGTTCCAGGACTTAGGACGTGGACATTTTGGGGGACATGATTCTGTCAACTACACCATCCTTCAAGGCATAGTTTGGGTATGTCTTCTTCCAAAACCCTTCCCCTAATATTGCAGGCAGCCTAGACTCTTATGGCATGGCTTTTATAAAACCACAGTAATGACACCGCCTGAGACCAGGGCCTGGGTCATACACATTCTGTGTTCCCCACAGTGCTAGCACATTGCCTTACATTTGGATGTGTCCTGGGAAAATGTGAGGAATGGTCAATTGTATAGATTTCTTCCACTTAACATCCATACTCCATTCCAGAAAATTGGAAGTACCAACCTAAATGGTAAAAGTAATGTGTCGCATGTCCATTCAAAATACCCATTGAATTTTTCCAAAATGTAGCTTAAAAACACAGTGAAATACCTATGCATAATTAGTAAGCACCATGTTAGAATGTAAAATGATTAGAACTGCACTGGCCAATACAGTAGCCACTAGGCACATGTGGCTATTTAAATTTAGATTTCGGGGCCGGCCTGTGGCTCACTCGGGAGAGTGTGGTGCTGATAACACCAAGGCCATAGGTTCGGATCCCATATAGGGATGGCCGGTTTGCTCACTGGGTGAGCGTGGTGCTGACAACACCAAGTCAAGGGTTAAGATCCCCTTACTGGTCATCTTTAAAAAAAAAAAAAAAAAATTTAGATTTGAATAAATTAAAATTAAATTATTAAAATCTGGTGACCAAGTAGGATTAACCAGATTTCAAATGCTCAATAGGCACATGTGACTGGTGGCTACCATATCGGACAGTGCAGATATAGAATATTTTCATCACTGCTGAAAGTTCTATTGGATAGTGCTGGCTTAGAACTAGGAAAAAGTTCTGCAGGATGTGTCTGAACTGGGAATGTTTAGGCTAGAAAGGAGTTGGAGATGGAGTAAGGCCAGGGAGTGAGATAACTGCTTTCAAATCTTTGAAGGACCATCATGTATGATAGTTACTAAATTTTTTCTGTATGTCCAATGGGTAAAATATAAAGAATCATTTTCTCACAGATGATATTAGCTGCTTCTGGAGATAGCTTACCACCCCTGGCCATATTAAAACATAGGCTGGATCATTACTTTGTATGTCTTTTTATTGATTTATTCATTTTAATTGACAAGGAAAAATTGTATATATTTATGATGTACAACATGATGTTTTGATGTATATGTATATATTGTGGAACGGCTAAATCAAACTATTTCACATATGCATCACCTCACGTGCTTATCATTTTTTTGTGTGTGGTGAGAACACTTCAGATTTATTCTCTTAGCAATTTTCAAATATGTAATATATTGTCATTAACTTTATTCACCATGGCGTACAATAGGTCTTTTCAATTTATTCCTTCTGTCTAACTGAAATTTTGTGTCCTTTGACAAAAGCTGGATCATTACTTAATATGAACATTGTAGATGAAGTCAAAGCATTGACTGGGTTAAAATTTTGATGCACTGTATTACTTAACTCCAGCTGCCATAACAAAATACCAGAGACTGGGAGGCTTAAAAAACAGGAATTTGTTTTCTCACAAGTTCTGGAGGATGGAAATTAAAGATCGAGGTGCCAACAAGCTTGGTTTCTGGTGAGTGCTCTCTTCCTGGCATGTGGATAGCTGCCTTCTCACTATGTCCTCACATGGCCATTCCTCTGTGTGTGTATGGGGGTGGGGATGGGGGGGGAATCTCTGGGTTTCTCTTCCTCTTTTTATAAGGACACCAATTCTATTGGATTAAGGTCCGACCCTGATGATCTCATTTACCCTCCTTAAAGGCCCTATCTCCAAGTCACATTGGGGGGTTAGGCCTTCAACATATGAATTTGGGGGGAGGGGGTGTGGACACATTCAATTCTTAACATGAACTTTGTGATATTTTTGAGGCTATGACTAATAGTGGTTGAAAAAATAGTTATATTTATTTATATTTAGTAAATATTAGTGGTTGACTAATAGTGGTTGAACTGTAATGAACTAGATAAAAGCTGTGTAAATTGGATTATGGCCATATTTTAGGCAACATCATGTGAGTAGTATTGGGTCTGTGGAAAGTTCATTAATTCACTGATTCATTCATGTGGAGTATGCATAAAGCAAATGTACTTCACAGTGCCTGGTTTTCCAAAGCCTTGCAATTTCAAATATTGACCTTGCAAAAGACAGGAACTTTTCCCCAGGCTATAGTCTCTGTTGTAAGATAAAGAATTGTAACACAGCAAGGTTTCTGGCTCAAAGACAGGTTACTGATTGATATGTAACGATACTGGGAAATTGCTGTAAGAAGAGAATGCTTGCTAAAATCAAGCTTTTGTTAGTGGATCGGTTACTGATTGATATGTAACGATACTGGGAAATTGCTGTAAGAAGAGAATGCTTGCTAAAATCAAGCTTTTGTTAGTGGATTGACAATTACATTATAGAAGGTTACCTTGCTTGTCTTACTAAATGTTACCAGCTTCTATTGTTAAACTTGTTAAACTATACTTAGCAAAAACCCCACCTCTGTCTCTTCCTGTAACTTCCTGGTCTGGAGAATAAATGCAGGAAGAGAACCCCAATTTGTGGTTAATTTCCCAAATGGAAGGAATGACTCTATCTTGAGGGTTCCAGGAGATTAACCCCTTTTCGGGGCTTCTCATCACTGCTCAGAAGAAATCGGCTTTGAGTAATCTTTGGCATCTCTGTCACCCAGGGGAAAAGGGTTGATAAATCCGTGGGAAGCAAAGCAACAGAATAGTATTGGGTCTGTGGAAAGTTCATTAATTCACTGATTCATTCATTCAGTAAAACTTACAATGAGGCTGATACTGTGCAAGTCTCTGAAAAATATACCAATAAATCAGACAATTTGATTTAGAAATTTTTGTTAGCAAATCTTGATTTATAATACCAGCTAACATTTATTGAGCATTTGAACTGTATACTAGCAGTATGCTAAGTGGTTTTCATGCATTTTCTCATTTTATTCATAGAGTAACCCTAAGAGGTAGATAGTATAGTAGTTCCCCTTATCTGTGGTTCCAGTTACCCACTGTCAACCATGGCCTAAAAAATTAAATGTTTATTCCAGAAATAAACAATTCATAAGTTTTAAATTGAACACAGTTCTGAATAGTGTGATGAAATCTGGCTCTGTTCCCCCTGGAAAGTGAATTATCCCTTTGTCCCATGTATCTACACGGTACACACTCCCCGCCTGGTAGTCACTTAGTAGCTGTCTCTGTTATCAGATTGACTGTCACAGTATCACAGTACTTGTGTTCAAGTAACCCTTATTTTATGTCACAATGGCCCCAAAGCACAAAGTAGAGATACCGGTGTATTGTTATAAGTGCTCTATTTTATTATTAGTTGTTGTTAATCTCTTACTCTGCCTAATTTATAAATTAAACTTTATATCATAGGTATGTATGCATAGGAAAAAACATAGTATATATAGGGTTCTATACTATCGGCGGTTGCAGGTATCCACTAGGTGTCTAGGAACATACCCCCGAGGATAAGGGGGGACTACTGTATTATTATACCCATTTCACGGATAAGGGATTTTGAGGCTTGCAGTTGTTAATTACCTTATCTAAGGTCACACAGTTTGTAAGTAGCAGAGTCAGAATTCAAAGTTGAGTTACATATGGCAGTCTGCTGTACTTTTTCTCTCTCCACTGTGCTGCCTTTGTCACCATGAGGAATGGTCCCATCAGGGCCAGAAGAAATGGCAAGCCATCTGCCGACCCAACCCAATCCTACCTGGCTCCAGCTATGAGAGATTCGAGGGAGAGTTTCATCTCCAGTAACCAGGAGAGAGGTATTGGGTGAGGGTGGGGGGTTCTTTGTAGCCCCCTGTCCTGACTTCCCTTGGGGCCTGCTACTGTCTTGGGTTTCTCTTCCATTTTAGCCTGGCTCAGGCTGCAGAATGAGGCAGGAGCCACCTGCTTGTCCCAGCTTGTTTGCCAATTTATTATCTTGCAAACAAATCCTGCCTTGTGGTATTGTTGCCGTAATGGGAAAGAAGTTCATCTATTTCCAATTCTGCAATGTGGGCAGACTTTTAAGGGGTGCGTCTGTTTTCAGTTCACGTATTAATTTGCCTCCTGCCACAGCTCCAAATAGCTTCTGCTCCTATATGCAGGCCATTTTACTTGGGGGTGGGGGTGGGGGTGGGGGGGGGAAGGTTTGGAAGCAGCTGGCAGGTATGGTTCAGTATCTCACTGCTAAGAACGAGAGACCAAACCTTGACCTGTCTTGAGAGGATGCCTGAAGGAATCCAGACAAGATAAAAATCCAAATCCCTTATCTGTGAGAACTCTTCTCAACAGAGCTGATAAGAAACATGCATGTGTGTGTGTGTTTGCGTGCACATGCATGCATGGCAAAGCTGTTGAGCTCTCAGGGCCACCCTCCTTGGGATGTCAATCTTCCTCACAGGAGAGATGTGTAGTCTCAGTGATCTTCATGGCTTTCTTTTTATCTTGGGACAACAGAGGTCTTCGGGGGACAAAATCAAGCAGTAGGAGTTCCTACCCTATGCTCTTGAGCTGGCTAGGAGCACGAATTTTCAATATCTGCTTCCTGGGATGAGAGCCGCCGGTTAGAAATCCTACACCGGGGGACAAAATCAAGCAGTAGGAGTTCCTACCCTATGCTCTTGAGCTGGCCAGGAGCACGAATTTTCAATATCTGCTTCCTGGGATGAGAGCCGCCGGTTAGAAATCCTACACTGCAAGGCTTTTGCTGATGTTTAATCTCCCTAATCTATATGATGCCATGGTATTATCTCACGTTTAACAAATAAAAAAACACATTTTCTTGGCCTCGGTGGGCAGACTCAGTCAGAGTTAAGCTGTCGGGAGGCCAAGGAATGAAGTCCTGGAGTGGACCCAGGAGTTCTGCAGCCACCACCCCACCCGTGTCTGCTGCCTGACCAGTGTTCCTCTTGTGCCAGTGCCTGCAGAGTGTAAGAATTTAGAGTTCCAACCCAGAAAGGAAGATTTATATGTCCTTAATTCTCTACCCAAATGTTTTATTCTTTTTTTTAGATTGCATTTCTTGATATTTCTTGATTTATCTCCCCCCTCCTCATGTGGGAACCTAGTGACTTCCAATTACCATTTTCTGAGAGGAGATGTGTTTGTGTACATAGCCAGGGGCTTAGATGTGCTTATTATTTGCAGAGCGTTTTTTGTTCTCTCCCAGGTTTTTTCTTGCCTACGTGATGCTACTTAAAATCTACTGTGTAATTGTCACATTCTGGGTCTCATTTGCTTTCAGACTTTTGGGCCTTCAGGTCCGTGTGCCACCTGCCCGGCTCTGTATTGTTCTACCTATTCTTTAAGTAAGACATCAAATAGAGATTAATTCTTTTTTTTTTTAATTGGAGGTTAGAGGGCAGGTGGGAAATCACAGCTCTAGTTTGTAAACCTGCTGCCCCATCCACTTACAAGTTATTCTGGAAATGTCCCTTGAAAGTCTTCTCCACAGCAAGAGGAAGCCTGCCTCTTCTCCAGAGGGGACCCTGAGAGCCCTGATGGAGGTCCTCTGCCAGGATCGCGTCTCTGTCATCTCCAATGTTGCTTAATTGTGTTCTTTTTGCCTGGCGGGAATGGTTCAGCTGTGAGAGCAGGGCTGCAATCACTGGAATGCATTTCATGTTGATGTAAGAACTTTCCAGAATTTGGAAGATGGAGCCAATTGTATCCTATAGGAAACTTGCAAGACTAACATTATTGTTGGACTTTAATCTTTGCTATTACTGATTAGTTTTGTTCCCAAAATTCGTTTTTTAAGTATTAGAAGTAGTCTTCTGGTTGAGGATTATTCCTAAACTCTTAGTTGTTACTTTAGCGTGCATTTGTCTTTGAGCTTCTTACTTGTACTGGGGCTTGAATAACACCTTATCCTATAGTAGATTTTTCTCCCAGAATGAATGAACTGCCATTTTGATTCAGAGCAATGTGACAAACAGGCATGTCACATGTGGCAGGAAATCCAGGAAAGCTTCTGACAGGAAGTTGATATTTTGAAGTTAACAAGACTACAAAGATGTTAATGACTTTGTAATATAGTTTAAATGGTTGAAAGCATGGCCTCTGGGATTAGGAAAAACCCTGTCACATCTGGCTAATTGGACTTGGATAGGCTATTTAATATCTGTAAATCTAAGTAACCTCATCTGGAGGGAGGGAAAGGGACAGACGGGGGGGGGTGGGGAGAGAAGGTTTAAGTGAGATATTGCATTCTAACATCAAGTACAATCAATAAGTGTTAGGAATGGTATCATTACTATTGAGTTTTTGAACCAAGACTTAAAAGTATGACATTGAATGGGAAATGGTTAGAAATCTGACATGTGTAGATAGATGCACAGGATGGTTTGTGTTGAAGGCAGCCATCTCCATGACAACCAGTGCCCTCTACTTAGCAGGCCCCCTGACAAATCACCTATGGTACCATTTTGCTTATAGCTCAATGACTCCCTGGCCATTCAAGTGCTTCAATAGGGATAAAGAAAGGTTTTCTGCTTTTTAATATAAAAATAGCTTTTGTTAATTTTAATTATGCACATAATACATGAATACGTTTCCTGTATAAAAAAAAATAAACATTACAGATAAAGCTGAAATCCCCTTTGACCACCATCTCCAACCCTTGCTATCTATTTGATGTGTCCTACTCATTTTATCACACATTAAAGACTTACAATATCTATATCCATAGAAAAAAATATTATTTAATATGCATGTGTGTTTTATACATGTTATCATAGTGTGTGTCATTCTGCAGCTTGATTTTTGTTCACTCAACAATATGTCTTGAAGATCATTCCATGTCAGTACATACAGTATATTCTTAAAAAATTGCTGTATACATTTGTGTGTGTGGTACGGCTGAACCAAAGTTTATTTAGCCAATCCCTTTTTGATGGTCATTTAAATTATTTCTGAACTTAATGAAGTTTGTTATTTTGCAAACAAAGCTGCCACAAACATGCTTGGACCTGCCTTCTGGGCACATGGATAAGTGTTTATCTGGGGTAGTTATGGAGCAGTTTAATCACTGAATCGCAGAGTATGAACATTTTACATTTTAATAGATACTGCCAAATTACTCTGCAAAGTGATCGTGTCGGTTTACAATCCTTCCAAGAGAGTATGGAAATATCTTTTCTCCCCTTTTAAATTTTTTCCCATTTAGCAGGCAAAAAAAAAGGGATGTCTCTCTAGTCTTTGAATTTCCATTTTCCTTATTACTAATAAAACTGATGGGTCATTTATATTTTCTCTTCTATGAATTGTCATTTTATAGCTTTAGAATATTTTTCTCTTGGATCATTTTTTGTTTTCTTTTTGATCTATAGAGTTTCTCTATATATTCTAGATATTGATCCTTTGTTGTATTTTCTCCTTTTGTCTTTTAACTTTGTTTATGGTGTCTTCTTCCTATAGAAGTTCTTGTTTTTGATGTAGTCAAAAGCATCAGCCTTTTATATGTTTTGTTTTTTGTGCCTTGTTTAGAAATCTTCTGTACCAATTCAAGAAAAAATGTTCCCACACCATATTCTGATGTTTTTTTAAATCTTAGTTGTTAACGAGAGAGCTTTTCTAGGTAAGTAACCACTTCTCTGTGTGGCAGGTGTGTCTACAACCCGGGTAGGAGTGCGGCCCTCAGCTGGCACAAGCCTTCAGGGGGCACTGAGCAGTCCCAACAGTTTCCAGTAGAGGGCAGTGTCTGAGCAGGTCTGCCTCTATCGGGTCCCTGAGGGGTTCCCTACCTCAGCAAAGGGGACACTTTTACTGCTCTGAAATTAGCAAATTCCAGCGAGGGGAGCATGAACCTAGTCAGGGAAAAGACCAGGAGCAAAATCTGTTTCCGAGTGTGCTCCACTGTGGGAAATAAACAGGGCCAAGGGGAAAGTATCCTGGTGGACTTTGTGTTGTGACTGTGTACAGGAAGAGAGCAGATCAAAGTGAGCCAGCATCACAGAGGGTTTCTCCAGGGAAGCTTCGAAGTCTGCTTAATTCTGGTCCACACACCTGAGATAAAAGCTCAAGTTTTACAAAGGAAATGTTATTTACTGGACAAACAAAAGGCAGGATGGAAACATGCATTCCTCCAATCCTCCAACTTATTCTTTTGATTTCATCAATAATCCAAGCCCTGTCTTTTTTTGAGAGGAAAATAAAGAGAGACCAGGAGCCAGAGGCACATCTGAGGGGAAACTGAGTAAACAATCTGCTGTTCAGACAGTTCCCTCCCCACCTCACTCCATACACATCTGGGGCTAGCAGATCTATTTTCTGTTGTCTGTTTAATACTATCGATGAGGAATATACTAAATCATTATGAAACCAGAAGAGCATTGGCAGTGAAATCTGCATGCATATTGATCCACGTAGATTTGCAAATCTGAACCCGTCTCTGAGCTCATGTGCTGGGTTTTCCCTGCTTGCCCCTGCACGTCTACTCTACACCCTTCTCTGCAAGCCTTGCTCTGTGCCCGGGAGGCTGCCTCTATACACTGAGTCAATGGGCTCCTTGCTTACTGGTTTCCAGTTTGGATGGACCAATGGGAGGCACCCACAAGAGGGGAGGTCTGGGTACTAATCTTCCAGACTCCCTCATCACGGGACTGTAGTTGGCGGTGGATTCATTCATCTGCAGTGAATTCAGGCAGTCCTCTGCTCCAGTGGTAGAAATAACTAACCACTCCCCTCTCTCCTGCCCTTTCATGCGTTGGGCTGCTGGTGGTTTCCGGATAGCCTGGTGCTGCACTATCCCTTACTTGCTTCCCTTAACCCTGCTCACACCCTTAGAAATGGTCCCTTCATTAATTTATCTTCATGCATCTCTTTTGAGTGTACTGTTTGATCCCTGCCGGAATTCTAATACAGAAACCTAAATCTATCTTAGTTCTTCACCCTGAAACAGATCAAGTGTACAATTAAAACTTTATTATGGTTTGAATTCTTTTTTCCATGTAAGCAATCTCCAAGCCCAGTGGAGGCTGCTGCCCTGGCACCTCTCCAAGAGACGGAGCAACAAGTCGTTGCAAACCCGCCGAAAACACCCTGCTGGCTTGGTTCATTTTTTGCAGTTCTGTAGTGTTGGTTTACCCCTTCCCTCAGGCTCACAAAAATGTCCCATTGCTATAAATACTCTTCAATTCAGTTCTAAACTTTAAAGGCAAACAACCTGGAAGATGAAAGGGTCACAGGAACCAATTTGGATGCCTTGATGGTTTGACTAATTCATTAAAGGATAGTTGTAGAAAGTGGCTGGAGATGTAAATTGCATTTATGTGCAGCCCTCCCCTTCACAGAGAGGATTGCTGTTCTGTAAGCTAAATAGTTGCAATAAACTGGCACTCCAAGCAGGTGAGGCCACTTAGTTTTCCTCTTTCCACCAGACATACATGACTAAGTGAACTGGCACCGCCTCCAGCCCCCTTTCCCTTCTCTTTGCACCTGCTGGTGAAAGTGTAAATGAACAAAGCCCAGAGCTTGCAATAGAGGAGCGGGGCCCTAATCAACACATTAGATAGCCCTGAATGACTGAGAGCTGTTGGGACACCTACTTTAATTAAACACTAGTGGGTCTTATTTCCTGCAGACTGCCCTAGTTTTCATCACATGTCCATTCTGGGTGCACTCTTCTACACTGCAGCTGATTGACTCTGCCTCTTTGCCAGTCCAGCTCTCGCCTCATTTTTCAGCCCTTGTCTAATGACCTAACAGATACCCTGGACACCTTCCTCTCCCCTGTTCAGTTCATATCCAGGGACTGTGGATTTCACCCAAGTCTCTCTCTAGTCTGCATTCTTCTCCCCACTTCTACCACCAGCACACGGTCACAGTCCCCTAGACCACTGTGATAGCATCATAACTTGCTTATTCTCCTGCCATCTGCACCTGCCTCTCCATGGCACAGCCAGAGTGAGCTGTAAACCTGTCCCTGATACTCTTCTGCCTAAAACCCTTTGAAGGTTCCCATTGCCATGGGTTGTAATTACACACTTAATTGAGAGATTGACGCCTGTCTCTTTCACTAGAATGTACACTCTGAGGTTGGGAGTGGTGTCTGTCTTTGTGCACCTGGCATCGTGCCTGACATATAGGACAATCCCAACAAAGACTTCTTGAGTGAATGAATGGACACTGCCGTGCTCTTTCTTTTAATGTCAGGTAATAGTGATGGCACTATCACAGCCTGAAGTAATGAAGGTCCTCGGTCTGGAGAGATGTAGGCAAGGTACCGATCAGGGTGAGAGGTGGACCAGGTTGTTTTCTGACAGCCAGAGATTCTCTGATTTGGAGGGTATTCATACTTCTTACCTTTTCTGTCTGTGCAGAATCTGGCTCCTTCTTGTGACAGTGCTGTGTACATGCCCTCCCCCGCACCACAGACCCCCCAGTCTATGACCTGAGAGATCCCCACCAAAACCCCCCTTCCTAGTGGCTCCATGCCCTTGTTTATTCTTGGGCTGGGAAACTCAGGCATGCTTCTGACCAGATACAATATAGCACTTAAAAGCCAGTTGGTCTCCTGGGACTTCTTTCCTCCCATTAATTATTGGCAATGCAAATGAAGGATTAAATTACAGGCAAGAGAGATTTTGTTCAGAAGCTTGAGTTTTAAGAACCATCCCCAGGGTAATCAAATGGAAAGAGAAAAACCAAGCACACAAAGCCTTTCTCCCATTCCCCCACGTGTCAGCCAAGACTGCAGCCTAAGTGACCTGTCAGAAGTAAGGTAGCTAGGGCTTGGAGAGGTCATCATCTACACCAGGGCTTCTCAAACTTGAGCATACATCAGAACTATTTGGAAGGCTTATTAAAGGCAGGTGGCTCGGCCCCACTCCATAGAGTTTCTGATTGAATTGGTCTGAAATGGAGCCCAAGAATTTGCATTTCTAACAAGTACCCAGGTGATACTGACGCTGCTGGTCTCTGGGGACCACACTTTGAGAACCACAGTGCTGCATTATACTCCCTTCCCATGTATTCTAGCTCAGTGCTCTCAAACTTTAACGTGTGTTCCTTGCATCTAAGATCTTGTTAGAGCACAGATTCTGATGGAGTAGGTTGGAGTGGAGGTTGAGTTTCCATGTTATTAACCAGCTCCTGGTGACGGGGTACTGCTGCTGTGTTGAGAAGAGGTGGTAGGTGGGCAGTCATCTTCTGGAGCTCTGCTTCTCTCGGATAGACATCTCTTCCTTCCTTTATGTCTTCCTGGGATATCGGGATATTTTGAAAGACCTTCGAAAGAGGTGAGTGCCAGGGAATATCATGCTAATCTAAGTTTTCCCAGGTCTCATTAGCCTGGCCAACAAAAATCCAATATCTATATGCCAGAGGCTGCTTTTGTCTAAGTTTCAGAAGGACACTTGGCCTTGCTTTATGCCCCTCTGCTAGAGAGCCCCTTACCCAGCATGCTGATAAGCGAGAAGAAATGCTGGGGAAGAGCTGTACCTGCAGAACCACGCTGTCAGGCCAGACAAGTGGAATGTGTCTCTCTGCTGGGGCTTGGGTTCCACTGAGGTTGTGACAGGGTGGGATACAATGGGGAAAAGTAAAATTTTCCCCCTTGATAAAGGAACTCTTGTGTTGCAGCACATTGTTAAGAGCATGAGCTCTGGGGTTAAGAGACATGGACTCAAAGCTTTAAATGAAGCAGCAATTCATAAACTGTTTACCAGCACAGCGGTGTGGCCCGTAGTGAGTGCTTAATGCATGACAACTATTGTCATTTTTTACATTGGAAGTGCTAATTATAGTAGAATCAAAATCGATATCAGAGGAAAACTAGCAGCTTAATAGTCTGTAGAATAAAACGGTAGGGTTTTTGGCCATGGGATTTCCCATTCTCCACCCAGCTCAGTTTCTGGTTCATGGAGATACCCAGTACATATTTGTTGAACGGTAGGAAGGAACTATACAAGTCTGGGTGAGTCAGTAGGTGGAGAAGATTTGAGCTCATGGAAATTGTCCAAAAGAAAGGAATTATGGAAACACCTGAATTCTTGAAAGTGAGGACTTTTAGGCCCCGGGTAACCTTGCTCAGATGATTTATGAAATTGGTCACTCCCACTCCTTTCCAGGACTATTGTGAGAAGTATTTGACAATGTATGCAAAAGTCCTCGGTTAATTGTAAAGCATAAATCAACTATTAGTTATTTCAACAAAGTGGAGCAACTTCCTGATAGATTGAGTTGTGACAACTTCTGTGATGAGGCTAAGCATGAAAGTTTCCAGCCTTCAGGTTTTGGTGTGTTGTATTTGCCTTTTAGGCTGGATCTTGTCTGCTAGATAAACCTCTGAGCTTACTAATTTTATTTGCTAAATGGGACACGACTCTGTTCAGAAGGCCTGAGCACAGGTGGATAGCAGGTAAGGCCACCTGAGAGGGACTCACCTTGGTTGACCAAATTGTGAGCCTGGCTGGCAGGGAATACCACTCAAATCTCCCTCCCATCCTCTCTTAGTCTAATGCATCTCATTTATTGTTAATGCTGTTTCCCTTGGCTCATTTGCAAATGGCCTGAATAAAACATCAGAGCAGAACAGGAGGGGTAGCTCTGTCTTCTATTACTGCCGCTGCCGCCTTCGTTTCCTCCTTTCCTTTCCTCTTGTTCCTTTTCCCTTCATTACTCCGATTAACAATCTTTATCTAATTGGCTTGTCATGAAATGGGCAAATAGGACTCCTGGGCTCTTGTAGGGATGGTGAGAGAAAAAACTCAGTCAGTCCCAGCATTAGTTTTTGTTTTCTGTTTTCCTGGATGGAGGAAAGAAAGCAAACACCAAATTTTCTCATGACCTCAGAGAGTAGATTTGGGAATAAAGTGGCTGTTCTGCTCATCCCAGGGAACTGCCTCAGCCCACAGGAGATGGCCACGGGGGAGCCCGGAGCAAACCATTCAACTTAGGGGAGGCCCTGTGGGGTGTAAGCCTCCATGGGTGCTGCTGCAGGGGATGCAAGTCTGGCTAGAGAGGCAAACGTATGTGTAACCCTACAAAAAAGCCAATTAGGAAAAGCCCGGATATAAAGGCATATAGTACACATGGCTCTCAATCCACACACACAGTTGCACAGGAAATATAGTGCATCACTAAGACACTGTAATTTAGCCTTGCCAACTTAAAAAAAATTACTATTTTTTTAACCTACAAGTTTCACCTACACTCCCTTTTATTCTTATAAATTTTGTTTAAGAACCTGAGTCTTTTAACCTGTAGTTTCCTACAGTCAGGATTTTGCCAATAGCATATTTAAGGAACAGTTCAGTATGTTCCTGTGAGCTCTGTACTTCCTGCAAATTGGTAGTTGGATCCAAAGGCTTGATTAGACTTAAGTTTGATCCCTTTGGCAAGATTATAGATGGTATTGTGTTTTTCATCAGGAGGCAAATAATGTCTGCGTGTATCCCTTTTTGTGATGTTAGCAGCTGTTGAGGCTCAATGCCTAGATCCATTAATTCACTGAGGGTTGCAAACTGGTGATGTTCTAATTCTATCATTTCTTTTTCATTTATTAGTTGGAACACTTCCATAAAGAGATGTTTCCTCTCATTTGCAGTTGGGTTACCCGTTATGGTTCAGGCAAGACAAATGCTTGATTCTTTGTCTTTATTTACCAGTTTTCAAGATAATTAACAGGTGCATCTCATTCTCCAGAAGTGGCTAGTTTTTTTTTTTTCAAATATTGTTAGGAACCCATAGATTTAAACATATTTGATGGATTTAAATACGTTTATACCATTCTGATCCTTACTGAAATACAAATGCCCCATCTTTGGCAGTGGGAGCCAAAGACTCCTGAGTGCCTTTGACATGGCCCTAGCTGTCTTTGGTAGCTTCCCTTCTATCTGGAATGACAAGATGCTCCAGGCCCTTCTCCTGCCCCAGATCCAGAACAAGCCATTTCTCCAACAATCCCTGATTTCTTTTAGTGGGATATGGTTTTTCAAGAACTCGGTCTGGTGCTGCGGATGGTCATAACTACTCTACTGATAAGTTAGTCATTGTTTTTAGTCTTTTCAGTTGGACAGAGCTAAGGAGCTGGGGGCAGGGTTGGGAATCTATGCACAGCCAGTTTTGCTATAAGGCTTGTTTTAAAAATACTAATTTGGGGCCGGCCCGGTGGCGCACTGGATAGTGCGCCGCTTGGGAGGCGCGGCGGCGCTGCCGCCCGAGGGTTCGGATCCCACATACAGACCGGTTCCCGCTCACTGGCTGAGCGAGGCGCGGGAGCAGCACCGAGGGTTGCGATCCCGTTGCCGGACACGGAAAAAGACAAAA
>NW_007729871.1:146256-175637 GCF_000696425.1 Galeopterus variegatus
ATCCGTTGCCGGCCCCGGAACAAAAAGACAAAAAAAAAAAAAAAAAAAAAAATACTAATTTGTTCAAACACAATTGGTATATTAGGGAACAACTGGAGTATAACACAAATTTTGTGTTTGGCTATGGGTGATTTTATACTGGAGAAATGTTAGATGGATGCAGAAAACTGCACCAAGCCAAACCAAGCCATGAAAGAATACATAAAACAGTGAAAAAAAAACCAGGAATAACCTTCTTCAAAATCAAAGAGAAAGCACAATCTGTATACAAAGACCTTAAACAGAAATTGCCAATCACTGCAGATGTGGCATTTTTACCACCATGAGCAACTGGTTTGGTGTTTTCAAACAGCACTACAATTTCCGGAGTTTTCAGCTGTTAGGCAAAGCTGCAAGCGCAGAAGAGAATGCAGCCAAAGAATTCCAGCAATGATGCAGAAGTAACTGATGAAGAAGTAACTAGACATTAGATACAATTTTCAATTTGATGAAGCAGGTGAACTACTACAAAGGCCTGCCTCAAGGGGCCTCCATCCCCAAGGCAGAAAAACACAACCTAGGATTTAAAGATACAAAAGACTGGGTAATTCTGGTGTTCAGTACTGATGACCAGCAGAGGAAGATGAGCCACACCACCCCATATCTGGGGAGAGAACTTTCCATCTGATTTCAGATGAGCCTCCCTCCACCCCTTCACAATGACTGACAAGCTGGAATTCTTCCAGTGTCCACTCGCATAAGCAAACTTCAGGTCTTTTTCAGGGTGAGGTGCCATATTTATTGTAGTATTTACATGTTTCTTAACCATTTAACTGTGCTACCATTTTTTTGAGATTTCTATATTTTTTTTTTTTTTTTTTTTTTTTTTTTTTTTTTTTTTTTTTTTTTTTTTTCCGTGTCCCTCAGTGTTGCCCCCGTACCGGACCGGGGACCGGCAACGGGATCGCAAGCCTCGGCGTTGCTCCCGCGCCTCGCTCAGCCAGTGAGCGGGAGCCGGTCTGTATGTGGGATCCGAACCCTCGGACGGGAGCGCCGCCGCGCTTCCCAAGCAGCGCACTATCCAGTGCGCCACCGGGCCGGCCCGAGATTTCTATATTTTTAAAAAATTTGTCACTGGTAAAGTTTTTGAGTGTTGTGCCCTTACCCTCATTTTTACCATAAGACCAGTGGTTTTCAATTGTGTAATTTTGTGCACTGTGGCAATTTTTAGGAACATGTATGCTATATTCTGCAAAAACTGAACACACACACACACACACACACCTCTCATGAGTTCATACTGACCCTTCCAATTCAATTTCAGGACTATAAGGTTTTTCTGTAACCTAATCTATAATACATCTATATCTCCTTTCTTCCATGCTAAAAATCCTGGTTCTCAAGGACACAGGAGATAATAGACTATTTCATAATTACTTATTTGCTTGATCCCATCTTATACGCAGAACAGCCTCAGAATAACGGTACAAATACTACCACAACTTATATAATTACTAAGAACTCTCCCAGAATGAAGCCCTGACTGCTCACTTTCAAGAGCTGCAGGGAAAGGTAAAGATTGTTCCAGTCCCTTCAGGACTTATCACAAACCCCCTTGCACTCATTACTATTGGATTAATGAGATGGTTCATTTTATGTGTCAACTTGACTGGGCTAGGGGATACCCAGATAGCTGGTGAAACATTATTTCTAAGTGTGTCTATGAGGGTGTTTCTGGAAGAGATTAACATTTGAATCAGTAGACTGGGTAAACAAGATTTTCCCTCACCATTGTGGGTGGGCATCATCCAATCCATTGAGGGCCTGCCCAAATAAAACAAAAAAGTAGAGTCAGGGTAAACGCTCTCTGTTGCTTGTTGAGTTGGGACATCCATCTTCTGCTGCCTGTGGACACTGAAGCTCTTGGTTCTCAGACCTTTGGACTCTGGGACTTACACCACCATCTACCCTCTCTCCCCAGCCCCTCTGTTCTCAGGCCTTTGGCCTTGGACTGGGATTTACGCTGTCACTTCCCCTGGGTCTACCTACAGCTTGCAGATGGCATATCATGGGACTTCTCAGCCTCCACCATCATGTGAGCCAGTGTCTGTAATAAATATATATCTGACCTATTGGTTCTGGGAGAAGAAGACAGAATAACCACAAAAATTCCTTGAACTATTTAAGTCAAGTGAACAGATATGATGGGGGGGGGGAAGGTTGTGGAGAGGCATGGGTAAAGGGGCATGAAAATCAACTACAATGTATATTGAGAAGTAAAATAAAAAATTTAAAAAAAAATTTTTTTAATCTTAAAAAATAAATAAATAAATAAAAACTATGCTGCTGTCACTGCTGTCTTCCCAGAATCTCTCCTGATAACCATTTTTTCACAGTTTATTTATCTTTGAATATGAACAGTGATTTTTTATATAGATGTTTTAAATTTTTACTAGTCAAATCTATTTGATCTTTCCCCATTGTTTTTGTTTCCTTTGCCATATACATGTTAGATAAATTTTTCTACATTTCCGTGTGATATTTTTTTTTTTTTTTTTGTCTTTTTGTCTTTTTTCCGTGTCCGGCAACGGATCGCAACCCTCAGTGCTGCCCCCGCACCGGACCGGGGACCGGCAACGGGATTGCAAGCCTCGGTGTTGCTCCCGAGCCTCGCTCAGCCAGTGAGCGGGAGCCGGTCTGCATGTGGGATCCGAACCCTCGGACGGGAGCGCCGCCGCGCCTCCCAAGCGGCGCACTATCCAGTGCACCACCGGGCCGGCCCTCCGTGTGATATTTTAAATTTCATTTTATACATATTCCTCTCTTATCCATCTCATCCATTTGGAAATTATTTTGTAAAATGCCGTGGGAGGAATATCTAAATTAATTATTTTTTTCCTCAAGTGCTAAATTTCTCCAACTCTGTTTATTGAATTTGTAATTTCTCCTTTACTATAGATCAATTATAAATATCAAAGTCTATTTATATAGGTTATCTCTTCTTATACATCTGCTCATTTTTTTAAAACTGTGCCATAATGCTTATTTCAGCTTAATAGTATATTTTAATATCTAGAGCATGTCCTTCCTCATTATTTTTCTTAAAAAAAAATTTAAAAGCTTAGTTATTTTCACCCATGTGATTTCTTAATGAATTGCAGCAGAGAGAAAGCCCAGAGTAAATCTTTTGGGTAGTCCTTTGGTTCTCTAACAAATTTCTTATTTGAAATGTAACAATATCTCCTTGTTTGGCCTCTTCCACGTGGTGCATAACATCCCAGGGAGTGCTGCCCATGGCTGTATGTCAGGATGGTCTTTCAAGGCTCATTGCAGCTTATTCAAAGCTGGGCAAATAAGTTTAGAGGAAGGTTTAGGGCCTGGCATTAGACTTGCCCAGTAGATGCTCAGAGAGTCATTGTGCTGGAGGATACCATCTGAAAGTTGAGGTTCAACACCAGACTTCTGGTGCCAAGAGACTTAGCCTTCCAACTGTGATTCAGGAAAACACTCAGCATTGTTGGGTCCAAGACGGAGGAGAAGGTCCATCCACAGGTAACAAGGACCCAGCATCAAGATTTGGTTCAGAGCAAAGGCTTCTTGCAACCAATAACATACATGTGCAAGATAGCTGGTTGAAGCTAGCAATGTGATATGAAGCCACGGAACAGAATAAAACTAATGGAATTACATGGAACACGAATCCATGATCTTGGTCTCTCACGGTTGCTGAAGCCAACTGACTCATACAGTCATAAGTCAGCATTGGCAATACAACGTATTTGCATCCTGGAGTGGATTTTTTTTTATATAGGGCTTTCAGCCCTGACTTTGTGAGGTGAGGCTGACAGCTTATAAATGCCTTCTCTTCTCTTCCTGAGACAAAAAAGAAAACAAATTAATATGCCCAATAAATGGAATATAAATACTCCCATTCTGTAAATAAACTTGGAAAAATATTCTGGAATATCTCATAAAGCATCAGCCTAGAGCCTCAGCTGAGATTTAATAGATTTTATTTTATGTGCAGCCTGTTGTTTAAAGGGACAGAAGGAGTCAAATAGGAAAACTCAGCCTTCAGGAAGATGCAGAGATACTAAATGGGAACAGGCAGCTCACGTCTGTTGGCAGTGAATCCTCCAGCAACCCTGACCCATTAATCTCTTTTTTTATATTTTCTGTTTTCAGCAGTCAGAACCTTCAATGCACCTGCAAGGAAACATATTCACTGATTACATCAACTCACTCAAATGTTGAGCTCTGAGAACTCTTCAGGATGACCACTTTCTTCCTCATTTTATAGGCCTAGACAGGAGGCCTGCGGTCCTGGACGGTGAAGGTACTTGACCGGCAAACTTGTCTGCAGGAACTCCAGAGCCTGCCAGGGCATGGCTGTGAAATGGCAGCTCGCTCACACATTGCTCATTCTTCTCATTTTATGGATCAGCCCAGTGACGCCAACAATGGGGGAGACCATGTGGACAAATTACTGGTAAGGAAAGCATCAGGCTGGAAGGACCAGCGCTTCTGTGAGGTTGCTTTTGTATAATGCTCTCTCAGAGCACAAATAGAACGAGTAAACAGTGACTTTTAATTACCTAAAGAAAATGATAAGGAATGATTTTAAGCTAGGGGGCTGCCATAACATCTTAAGTAAAGTCAGTACATCGCTTATTATATGAATTAATTAGTACTTAAATAATAGAAATGACTATCAATTATAAAACATTACCCACAAATTAACTTGCTGTGCAAACAGCTTCTTTTGCTATTATGAATGATCCCAGCTACTGATTTTCTGTAATTGTAAGCCGCAGCTTTCCTTTGGATGAACAGCTGAGCAGGGTTGCAGTGCGAAGCCGCGCTCCCACTCACACGGGTGGATGGGGTGCCAGGGCCCCTTGCCCCTTCTGCAGGCTTTCGGAGCTCGCTTGCGTCTCAGCCTCTGCGCTCTGCTGGCAGAGAAACCTGACAGAACCCATCACTTAGTATTTGCCTATTAAGGATAGAACTACCTTTGATTTTAAAATCAAACATCCAAGAAAACGCCTGAGGCAACATTTTCTGTTCCTGAGCATGGCTTGCTCCGTGTAATCATTCCACCTGGTATGCCAGCTCTGCAGCGGTGGGTGGCAGATCTTGCTGGGCAGTAGGTGACAGGGAGTAACATGATTTATTAGGAGGCCTGGACCTGTGCTTTAGAAGAGCAGAGTTCAGGCCCCTACTCTTCCATAATCTCGATGTGGGATTTGGGACAAGTTGTTAAGCCAATTTCATCCTCTCGGTAATAAAAGGTAGACTGTGCCCCCAGCCATCGTTTTATGAGGAACAAGTAGGGATTATAGCTGGTGTTTAAACCCTAAAAAGGACAGATGATACTTCTCATTTCTCACTTAAAATGAGTTGTCTGTTGACTCGGGCTGATTGTGACTGGGCCGACCGTCTGTCCTGTGTGGACAGGGCCCAGGAGCAAAGGTGCGGGCTTGGGTGTTCCTGCCCTCCTTGTCCCTTCCAGAAGACATGCACTAAGTCAGGTCCTGCCAAGTTAACAGCCCACATTTCTGGTGTGCCAGCACTGTCCTTAGATGTGACATAGGTTTTCTCATTCAGTCCTTTCAACAATTGTATGAGGGAAGCCATTTGTGCCCCCTTTTCACAAATAAAGAAACTAAGACACAAAAAGGCTAACAAAGGACAAAGCTGGATATCAGCCCAGAAGGATGCTTTACCACCCTGCTAAACTGCCAAACGTACAATTGTCCCTCCTGGGGTGGACTTCTGTCCCAAGACCCTGCCTCCTTTCCTGTCCCAGTAATTTGGGTTTAACAACTTGGAAGGCAAGGGGGGTGGGGGTGCTTCCAAGCAGAAGCCAGCTCAGACTCCACTTCCTCCAGGAAGCCCTCCATGGTGCTCTCTTAGCACCTGGGGTTTACTCTATCCTTGCTGTCAGCTCGAAGACCGCACAAGATGTAGCTTCCAGAGGACAGGGACAATTCATTGTTGGGTCCCCAGTCCCTTACTCAGATTATGCCACTGGTAGGTAAATATTTGCATAACAAATAAGTCTCTCTTTCATACACACACACACACACACACACACACACACACACACACACACACACACACACACGGACTGGTAACCTTCGGCTCCCAAAGCCCCAGAACCCATCTCCAGAATACCTGGGTTTCTAATCTCTTCCCTCTGGCCTTGGGCACTTTCTACATCTGTCCCCAAAGACGGCTGCAGGGCGGGGACAGGAGGGGACGGCTGTGGACATCCATTCTCCTGGGTTTGTCTCTGACACGGTGTAGGATTTCTGGTGCCTCTCTACACATCGCCCTCTGTGCCTTTCTCTCCCAGGACGCTTGATGTCATCTTTTCCCACCCCTTTCCTCTAGGGGGTTGCGTGGAGCAGGCAATGGACAAAGCCCATGAGAGCGAGAGCACTCTGGTCTCTGCTCAGCTGCACCCATACCTGCAGCCTGTGAGCTCCTCCTGCCCTGCTAACCACACCATCCGACCTTAAAAGGTGACTGCAATAAAACAGAAAATAAAAAGCAGAAAGCCCATATTTTTTGGCTGATCAGTCTTTGTAATAAATGCTACTAGGTGGAACAGAAATAAATTTATGAACTATCTGAGCCACAATTTCTTGATTTCAAAGTAATCTAATCGTGGGGAAATGTCAGTTCCAATTGAAGAGGAAAACAAACTTCCAGTGCCTGGAGTTCCCCACCCTTAGCAATCACTGAGGTAATAAATGTGGTGATGTTTGGGAGCCCCGGCAGGTCTTGTGCTGGGCTTGGTGGCCATGTATGTGCGTGCGTGCATGTGTGCGTGTGTGTGTGTGCGCTGCTGCAAGCCTGGCACGCATAAGCAGCTCACGTTCTCACCTCTCTTCCAGCCCCTGCCCTGCCCACCGTGGAAGAGATAGCGTTATTTCAGCCACCGCTGGCCTACAGAATTCAGACTCCAGAATGCAAGGGGAAAGAGCCCGCTGTGGTGCTGAAAGCAGGAGCCACCTTGCTGATGGCAGAAGCCAGGCTGGATGGACCAGAGGCAGCCAGGGCATACAGAAGTTTCCCAGGTCAGTGGGAAATGAGTCAGAGGGACCTCGGCCAGCCCCAACACCTGACAGACACTGCTCCTCATGAACACATCGGGGGTGCCATTGCCTCTGGGTAAGGCGGCTGGGGTGACGTGGTGATCTGCTACAGGAAAGGCAAAGTTCTGCTCCAAGGCACATCTTGCCCAGAGGGACCAGGGCAGAATGAAGACTCAAAATACCCCTGGATCTTGCTTTATTCACTTTCTGGACACCTCAGTAAACCACAGCATCTGATCTTGGTGCTAGGGCTTTATTAACTCATCTACGGTGGGGATTGTCTGAAATTTCTTGGGCAAATATCTTTTTCTTTTTTCATAGCCTAGACAAACTCTTTGTGGTTCCTTATAAATTGTTTGCCTCTTTCCTCACCAGCTACCCACAGACTTGACCACGCCCTCCTTTTTAGCGTGCCCTTCCTCTGGGGCCAGGACACTGCTCTCCCTGGGTTTTTCTTCTTCCCTGGGCTGCTCTCTGTGGTCTCTTTTGAGCACTCTTCAGACTTCTGTCCCCCACGTTCTTCTAGGTGCACACTCCTTCCCTGGGTGTCCCTATCCAGACTCCAGGCCTCAGTGACCACCTCTGTGTTCATTGATGACCCAGCTTGCGACCTCTCTCTGGTTCCAAACCCTTGTCTACTGACACCTCCACAGGGACATCTCACAGGTGTCTCAGATTCAGCATGACTAAGCACATCGCCTTCCCGCTGGGTCCCCATCTCAATGTACAGTTACCCAAGGAAGAGCCCCAGGGCACGTCCTTGACTAACCCTTCTTTATAAGCTACTGTGTCCTGGCAATTAATTTTCTCAGTATCTTTTAAATCTTTCTGTCAACTACGTCAGTCTCCCAGTGCATCACTCTATTTCTACTGTGACCCTCTCTCAGTCACTGTAGCTGCAGTAATGCTGCATACTGAAGAATCTCAATATTTCAGTGGCATCCAAACAAAAACATTTGTCTCCCCCTTTGGCATGTGTGAGGCAGCTGGACTGGCTGTGCTTCAGGCTGTAGCAGCTGGGGTAGCTCCCATCTTTCTCCTGGGCTAGCAGGGTGGCCAGGCCATATTCTTCTCATTGCAAAAGGCAGAGGGACACAGGGCCAATGGAAAGACCCAAGGTCTCTTAAGCCTAGCTTAGCAATGGCACATGGTCACTTCTATCCATATGACATTGGCCAAAACAAGTCCTGGCCCAGGGCTATGGCCTGGCCCAAAGTGAAGAGGTTGAGAACCACACTTGGCTCACTATGAGCCATGGCAAGGGTGTGACTGCAGGGAGCAGGGAGCGGTGAGGCCAGTGAAGCAAGTGACGACAGGCCCTTATTTCTACAATGCGAATTGGTTGTGTTACTCCCCACTGTCCTTGAGATGGAGTCTACATTCATGATCTGACCCAGCCTGTCTGCCTTCTAACACCACCAGTCACACTCTGCTCCTGCTACACCGAATTACACTTATTTTCAAAATTTGTCTGAACTCTCTGACCTCCAAGTCTTTGCACAGCTAGTGCCTTTGCCTGAAGCATGTCCTCATCTCTTCCCACCCCCATAACCTAGTCCCCATCCCATGCATCATCTGGCTGACTGCACTTGTCCTTCAGGTCTTTCTTTAAGTGCCACATCCCCCCCAAACTCTCCTTGACCTCAAGAGAAGGTTAGGTTACCCTCCTGTCCCTGGGAGCGTCCCCTTGTTCCTTGTTCTTGCTCCCGTCATAACACTTAACCATCCATATTGTAATTACCCAGGGAGAGGAGAGTATCTTAGTCCTAGTGCTTAGCTGCTGTGACGGGGTCATTGCAGGTACTCAAATAATTTTTAATGGGTAGATAAAGGGTGCCACATGGGAACCCGTCAATGAATACAAAGTTTAATGTCATTGTCTTTTTCTTTTTTACATAAAATTAGATAAACTTAGGGTAGCTGTGTAAGGACCAAAAGTGGTCTGGTCCAGTTAATGAGATAAACATCTCAAATTTGAACATCGTTTGCCATATTGTGAATGGAGATCTACCTATTTATGCATTAGCATATTTAAAAATAAATCACAGTGGATGTTTATGTGGCAGACACTGTTAGTTGCCTACTCAACAGCCACTCCCCTTTCTTCTCCTTTGGCAGAACCCCAGTTCTGCTTGGGGAAGCAATGGGCCCACCCCCGAGGATGACTTCTGCTTGGTCTAGGCCAATCATGGAATCCCATTCTCCTTTGCCAGGGTGGGCGTGCGACCTGACTTGCCGATGAGATCCAAGGTGATGTCCACTGGCTGCTCTTACGAAAGTGTTCCTCTCTGATAAAAGAAGGAGCAGCAGGAGGAGAAAGGGGCCTGCCCCCCATGCCCTTCTTTCAGGCGTGGGAGGATGTTTTGTGTGGACGTCATTCTTGTGGCAGCCATTACTGACCTACTGAGAAAGGCAGAGCAGAAAGGTAGAGAGTCTGGGGCTTTGCCACCCTGAGGTGCTGCCCCCTGCAGAACCACCTACCTCTGAGCTTTCTGTTACAGGAAATAATTAAATGTCCTTATTGCTTAAGCCACTATTATATGGTTATTTTGTTATTCGTAGATGAAATAATTCCTGACACAAATGGCTCCAGTCTGTTATTTGACCTGGTTTTCTCAGGGCCTGGAATGTTTTCCTAGCTGGATTTTGTTGACTGTGGTGGCTGATACACTGGAGAACAGGACTCGTTGGCAGAAGGACTCTGCCACTCCTTTTATTGATCAGTGTTCCGATCCTTGCTTCATTCTTATTATGTTCCCTGACTCGTCCAAGGAACTGGCAGGGGTGGAGCAAAGACCTCTTCCCGTTTTTTGAGACTGTCCTGGGAGTAATTTAGCAGTGTGGTAGTGAGAATAGTGCCCCACCTTCCAAAGGTGTTCACATCCTAATCTGCTCTGAATATTTTACTTTACAGGTGTGACTAATTTAAGAACCTTGAGGTGGGTAGATTATCCTGGATTATCTGGGTGGGTCCCTAAAAGTGGAAGGGGGAAACAGAATAAGAGTGTGACAGGGACATGCAACCTCAGAACAATGGTCAGAGATGCAATGTCATTGGCTTTGAAGATGGAGAAGTGGGTGTGAGCCGGGGAATGCAGGCAGCCTCTAGAAAACAGAAAAGGCAAGGAGAGGGATTTTCCCTAAAACTTCTAGAAAGGAATGCAGCTCACCCATCACCTTGATTTTAGCCTGATCAGACCCATTTTGCACTTCTGACCTCCAGAACTATCAGATACTAAATTTGTGATGTTTAAGCTACTAAATTTGTGGTAATTTGTTATAGCAGAAGGAAACTAATGCAATAAGCTGGGCTTACTGACTGCAAAACTGAGCACTCCTGATGTGGGCAAATAACTGGGTGCTGCCTGCTTGAGGGAGCAACCTTAAGGCATAAACTCTGGATTGAGGGGCAGGGCTCAGTACTGGAGTAGATTTCATTTGGAGTGTCCGTGAGTAAGTAGTTCTCCTCAAGGAAGAAAGCCCCCATGGAATGAAAAACTCAGCACAAGCCCAGGTTGGTTTAGAGTTCCAAAGATTTCCTTTAACCCTTTGGAAACCAGGGCATCCTACTCTGTTGACTTTTCATCCCACTCCCTGTCCCACCTATTTTTTCTCTTGTTAATGCCCATGGGAAGACCCAGACTGTGAGCAGAACTGCGTGTGGTTAGTGAGAACCTGAGTCCAGGTTGCAGAGCGGAGAGTCCAGCCCACTGGAAAGATGTCTGCCTTTTCTTTTATCAACAGCAGCAAAATGATGGGTCTTTCACTCAGCAAATACGAGTTAAGTGACAACTCATTGCATGGCGCAAGATGCTGGGGATACAGTATTGAACAAAATGCATATGGTCCCTATCTTCTCCCCCTTAATTCCTCTGAGAAAGACAGATATTGAACCAAAAGACAACAAATAAATATATAACAACACTCATGATACATGTGATGGAGGAAAATAGAATACTAAGAGAGAATAGGAGGTGACTAATTTAGATTGGAGGGCCAAGGAAGGTATTTCTTAGGAAATGGTATGTAAATTGAGAACTGAAAGATAAGCAGGGATTAATCATAAATGAAGCAGGGAGAAGAGAGATCCAGGCAAGGAAACAGCATGTGCAAAGGTCCTGAGGCAGGAAGGGAGGGACAGGTTGCTGCAGCAGTTCTGTTGTGGATAAGGGGGAACAGGGCATGAGAGAGGCTGGTGCCTTTTAAAAGGCTTTGGTGGTTTCAGGCAAAGTTTCTGATTTTCCTCTGTCAAGCTTTCTGTGGCATTAACTATGGGTGCCCATTTATTAAGAAAAACCACTGTAGAACAAGACTCATGCCCCAAGCTCCATTGTCCCATGCAGCCGTCAGCCTGTGCTCTCTCTGGAGGGTGAGCGATGGGACAGGGGTGTTGGGAGCACCACTCATTATTTCTGGCCATATCTCCTTTCTGGCCCAATTTCTTTGCTTTAACCTAAGGAGACTTTCACAATTAGAATTATTACCTATATTCAGAGCCTGACAGGCAAATCAAATGAGAGGCTGCAGCGGGCTAAAAAAGGCCAGTGACCTGGCAATTTAATGAAAGTGAGCAGCTCTGTTACCGGTAGAGGGTGGCATCATGTCACGTGCCACTTAGAGCAGGAACAAAGGTAAATTCAGGATTTATACTGTGCTCTGCAAAGGCAAGTAAAATTTAAATATATATCTAGCCATTATCTATCTATCCATCTATCTATCTATCTATCTGGCAAGGGGAAGGAAAAATAATATTTAGATGCTTTGGATAGACAAAGTGTTCTTATGTGGTCTGGTTAATTGAGTTTTCCCTGGTTTTCAGTCAAGCTCCAGCTAATGAGTTCATTTAAGGGTCGGAAGATGAACTTCCATAACCAATACGGTAGAATGTACTGGAATGGCTGAGCAAAGTGTATACGTTCAAACCAAGGTGAAGAAGTAAGAAAGATAATGCAAATAAAAAAAAATTTGTACTTTTATATGTAATAAAATATATTTGTAAACCTAGTATATATTTAGTTCAAAACTTTGATACTTACGCACGTATGTAAAGCTAATTTATTCACTTAAAAATCATTTCTTGAAAAGCTGGTATGTGCTAGGAACTATTCTACGAATAGACCTGATTTTTCTCAATCTTGGATGTTTGAAAAACATAGGTTGTTCCTGAATTTCACTGGGCTCCAAATTTTGTGGCACTTTTGCAAAATGCTTGTCAATATTATTGGTAAGCTATCATCATCAGTCTATTTCAATGGGTTTTTCAGTTCGGGAACTCAGTCAGATCCAATGCTAGTGAGCTCTGTTTATGCGTTTGCACGTTAATGCTGCAGGGTTATAGGATCTCAGTATTCTGGAATTTCACTGTGAAGGTTATTTCTTGGTGTCAACTTGAGTAGATTAAGGAATGCCAAGATATCTGGTAAATCTGTCTTTTTAGGTGTGTCCATGAGAGCGTTTCCAGCAGAGATTAGCACGAGAGCCTGAGTGGACTGGGTAGGAAAGACCCATCCTCAATGTGAGTGGGAACCATCCAATTCTCTGGTGGTCTGGAGAGAACAAAAGACAGAGAAAAAAGGTGAATCTTGCTCACTCCGCTGGAGCTGGGATACACTCTTCTCTCCTGACTGTGAACGTCAGAGCTCGAGACTCTTCAGGTTTTGAGTTCCAGAACTTACACAAAAGGCACCATGAGCTTCCCTGGTTTTGAGGCCTTCAGACTTGGACTGAGCCACGCTACTGGTATCGAGTTTGCAGATGACCTATTGTGGGACTTTTCTTCATGATCACATGAGTTAATTTCACCTAATAAATCCCCTCTCATATATTTATAACATAGCCGATCAATTCTGTCTCTCTGGAGAACCCTGACTAATACATTCACTTATCCAAGAAATACTTATAAGTTCAAGGGTGAGGTGCTGAGATACCATGGTGAAGCTGACAATCAAGGTTGTAGCTCTCAGTGAGCTGACAATTGACTGGAAATTCAGTGACTAATTCTCAACACTAAACAATTTCAAGAAAATCCTGGATGCTCAGAACTGGGGAACATTTGCATGGAAACCTCTGGCTCAGGGTAAATCAATTAAGCTTGTATGTTCTCAGCTCATCCAGTTTTTTTTTTTTTTTTTTGTCTTTTGTCTTTTTCCGTGTCCGGCAACGGATCGCAACCCTCAGTGTCGCCCCCGCACTGGACCGGGTACCGGCAATGGGATTGCAACCCTCGGTGCTGCTCCCGCGCCACGCTCAGCCAGTGAGCGGGAACCGGTCTGTATGTGGGATCCGAACCCTCGGGCGGGAGCGCCGCCGCGCTTCCCAAGTGGCGCACTATCCAGTGCGCCACCGGGCCGGCCCTGAACTCAATCTTTTTGTATAAATTTAGATTAGTGAAATATTAGGATTTGTTTTTACTTTTCTGCTCTGTGCTTTCTATGTACCAGATTTTTTTGTTTGTCTTATTTTCTTATGTTGGATTCATTGAACGGTCTTTATTTTCCTATTTTTGCTAACGATTTGAAAGTCACACACTATATTTTTAATGTCTTATTTGATAGTAGCTTTTGTTGGCTCGTTTCTGTGAAAATTCAACCTCTACTTTTATTGTCAATAAGTTAATAGACTTTATTTTTATATCCTTTTATCCTGGCATATAATCTTTATGTTCATAAATCAACATCAGGGGAAATCTCTTTGCCAAGGAATGATCCATGAAGTCATAATAAAAGGGAAAAATTTCAAAGGTTTTTAGAGCCAAAAAGAGTTATTGCAGATCCAAGTAGTTCTATAACTGTGTTGTCCAAATGTCCTACCAAATTTATTAGCTACTTTCAGCAATTTCATGATTGAGAATGAACCTTTTGGTAACTGGGGCCAGAAAATAATCTATTGAATTTTAAAGCTAGACGGCATCTTAAATACTGTATAATCCAATTCATGCACATAGGATGAGGAGACTCAGGTCAGTTGAATGACAGCTCCTGGCCATTCAAAATCTTCTAGGTCATGGCCATTGACTTCATAAATTACAAACAAGATTCTTGCTTAACCACTTGCTTGAACCTTTCCACCAGTCCTAAATTGCTTTTTGAGAAAAAAAGAGGCCAAAAGAAGTTAATTTGCTTTAGACAATGCAGTCACTGTAGAATTAAGAGTAGAACTCAAATCTCCCATTCAATCCAGGACTAATTTCTGTGTAACCAAAAAGCATCTGTAAAATGGGGGTAATAATACCTCCCCCACTGGATTGTTATAAGGGTTAAACAAGATGATCTGTGTGAATCGTTATTGTTACCTAGAATTCGTTGTTCAGCAGGTAACTTGCCTAATCAAAAAGGTGAATTTCTTAAAGCGCCTTAGCACAGGTTTGCAGCTAGTGTTTCCAAAGGACTATAATCAGGGACTGGAACTCATCAGGGCTCTCTCCCCATCTCTCCTCTCTGCTTCTCTCTTCACGTTCATTTGCTGCTTCTTTACCTACAGACAAATCGCTTTTCCTTCTCTGATCCGTAGATCATGGTCACTCAATTTATGTGTGGGGGACTGATGCTGTCAGTTTCCATTGAACATTCTCAGGGAAGGAGCTTTTGCCCACAGGTTAAGCATGGAGCCAAGTAACTGGGTGTGTGGAGGCAGGGGTGGTGGGGACAGCATTAGGGCTACCATAAGTTTGCAACACATCAATGAATAGGTAGTTCTCCAGGGAGAAGACAAAAACCCATGATATGAAAGACTCAGCCCAGCCCAGGCTGGCATGGAGTTCTAAAGATTTCATTTAACCCTTTGGAAACCAGGATGTCCTGCTTTGTTGACTTTCCATCCTGCTCCCCCTCCCACCACTTTCTTTTCTTGCTAATGCTGGAATGCTCAGAATGTCGCTCTTCTGTCCTTGTGAGCCAATGAGAACCTGAGGCTGGGTTGCAGGGTGGAAAGGGTGCTCTGACTCCAGCCATTGGAAAGATGTCGGCCTTTTCTTTTATCAACAGCAGCAAATGATGGGTCACTCATTCAACAAATATGAATCAAGTGCTAAAATCACTGCACGGTGCAAGATGCTGGGGATACAGTGTTGAACAACATAGATATGGTCCTTTCTTCTCACCTAAATTTTTATAGGGAATCTGACATTAAACCAAAAGACAAAACTAAATATGTAACACCACTTATGATAGATGTGATGAGGGAGGAAACTAGGATACTAACAGGGAATAACAGAGATGTCTAATTTAGATCAGAGGGCCGAGGAAGGTATTTCTTAGGAAATGATATGTAAAAAGGTTTGAAAGATAAGTAGAAATTAATCAGGAATGGAGCAGGGGGAAGAGAGATTGGGCCCAGAAAACAGCATGTACAAAGGTCCTGAGGCAGAAAAAGGGGGCGTTGGGCCTTCTTTGGGTTCCTATTGTATATGGTATGATTACTGGAGGTGGGGAAGAGAAGTAACTCAGAAAAAGAAGATTGGACAAAGAGCCCAGGAGATGTTCCCTGTAACTGCAAAATATCGTACACATGAGAGTTTTGTTATAAACTTAGAGAATCTAAATAGTTATAGATTTAAAGACTCTGTCCTCACATAGGCAGATTGTTACACGATTAACAATCTGATGTTGGGACTTTTTGAAAACTACTGATGCAGTGAATACTATGCAAGTGGACATTCTGTGGGCTACTGTCAGGGTCTCTGCTATGGTGGAGGAAGGTGACAGAAGCCCATAGATTCCAGGACCCAGCTCTGAACTTGTGGGATGGTGAGGAGTGGTGGCCAAATGGCTGATCAACAACAATTTGAGCCCATGGTCTCACCCCTCTTTTTCCTTCATAAATGTGGAACAATTTATTTTTAAATAAAAACTATTCATTTAGAGCATATATGTTTCTGAGTGTCTGCTTTAGGCTGGGATGTGAGAGGAGGTGGTGTCAGGGGCAGGGACACGAAGAGATCAAGTTCCTTTACCTCATCTCCTCTCTCACTCAGTTTAACCTGGGAGTTCCCACACACGCCTCAAGAATTGAGGAGACTGCAGATGGAACTACCCCAGGGGCCGGCAAACTACAGCCCGTGGGCCAGAGCTGGCCTGCGACCTGTTTCATAAAGTTTTATTGGAACACAGTTATGCCCGTTGGTTTGCTTATTGTCTATTGCTGTTTTCTCACCTAACTGAATGGCCCACAGAGCCCCAGATAGTTTCTCTTTATAGGAGAATTTTGCCAACTCGTGGACTATACCACAGATTATCCATAAATTTTTATGTGAGTGATAATTTCATCCTAAAAAGCTAGGAACAAAATCTAAGCAAAAGTGTAGGGCCCGTGAAGTTTTCTCCATTTGAGAAAAGACTTCCATGGAAAAGAGGGAAAGAAGGGAGGGAGGAAAGGGAAGAAACAAAGAAGGGAGGGAGCAGAAAAGGCATTGATTTAATCTGGTCTAATTCTCTTATTTTACAAATAAGGACATGGAAGCTTAGAGACGAGAGTGACCTGCCCAGGATCCTGTGGCTAGTTACCCGACTGGCTCCCATGTAACAAGTACTCTCGCTCCTCAGCGGGGCCCACTACATCGATTGCTGCAGTTCTTTGCTCTAACTTCCATTTTAGGTGCACATAAAGAATTTATATTTTCCTTACTGCAGAGCTACAGGACTTAATGGCACACAAATCTGCCATTTGGATGGGCAGAGAGTTGCCTGGATCACTAAAACACGGGTCCCTTTCACCCTTTAACAAAGCAGAGTGCGGAGCATGTTCAGGAATGTGTGCCTGGGGCCAGGGGCAGCGGCGTGTGGGCCAGGTGGGTGGGAGCCATCACACATTCGCTGTGCTTTCCCTTGGCTTCCCACGCATATCTGCAAACACTGATCAGGCTTCCCAAACAAGGGCGATGGATCTGAATAAGTAATTTCAAGTGCCCTGAACACCAGACATCTGAAAGCAGTCAAGTCAGTAATACTGGAGCTTGCATTCAGCGCATGCCACTCGTCCCTTCTTATCTGCTACTGTCAGCAGTGTGTCAGCAGCTGGAAGTGCTTAGTTCACATTCTTCCGTCTCTCCCATTTCCTCTTGGTGCTGAGAAGGATTAGACAAACTCCCAAATAGGCCCAGCCAATTGGTGCACACGGCTCAGGCGCTTGGCAGAGCAACTGACCATGGCCGAGGGTACCCTCTGTTCTCTGAAAACTGTTGCAAGGTGGAGTTGGGGGTGCACTGGTTCCCTCCTGAGGCCAGCAGGTGATTCTGTTTCTAATTCTCTGAAAAAATTGAATCAGTCAGAGCTTCTCCAGAGATCCTCACTACCACATCTACCCCCACCAGCATCTTTCTGCACCACGTGCTCTGCCTCCGTGTGCATTAGCTCAGGTGAATATCCATTTCCTTCTGCCTTTTCAAGGACCCCCTTCCAGCAATTTATCTTCCTCTCTCCTGTATCATCAATTTTCTTTCTCCACTAAGTCATTCCCATGAGTATACCAGCACACAGTTATTTCTCCCATCTGAAAAATGAAGAGTAAAAAACCAAAAACAAAAATCTTTTTCCTGACTCCACTTTTCCACACCAACTACCATTCTATTCCTTTGCTCCCCTTCACAACCAAACTCCCTGGAAGAGGTGTAGGTACTAGCTGTCTTCAATTCTTCTGCTCCCACCTCTTCTAACTCTTCCAACATCACTCTCTTTGCATCAAAATCGCCAATGACCTCTATTTGGCTAAATCCAAAGATAACCCAGAGTTATCCAAAGAGGACTCCAAAGAGTCCTCACTTTCCTCGACCTGTCAGTATCATCAGCATATTTGACATGGTTTAGCCCTTTCTCCTCCTTGATACACTCTCTTCACTAGGCTTCCAGAACCCCATGCTCTCCTGGTCTTCCTCCTATCTCAGTGAATCTTCTTCTCAATCTCTTTGGATTCATCCTCTTCTCAACCATTTAGTGTTGGAATGATCTGGGACTCGGTCCTTGGATCTCTTGTCTTCTATGTCTGATTTAATTTCCTTGATGATCTCATCATGTCTCTTGATTTTAAAGACCTTAATCCAGAACTCTAGACTAATATATGCAACCACCTGTTTGACATCTCCACTTGGATGTCTGTCTTAGTCCGTTCCTACTGTTATAACAAATTATCTTAGGCTGGGTAATTTATTTATTTTATTTTTTAGTTTTTTAAAGATAACTGGCAAGGGGATCTTAGCCATTGACTTGGTGTTGTCAGCACCACGCTCAGCCAGTGAGCTAACCAGCCATCCCTATATGGGATCTGAACCCGTGGCCTTGGTGTTATCAGCACCACACTCTCCCAAGTGAGCCAGGGGCTGGCCCCATAGGCTGGGTAATTTACAAATAATAATTTATTTTTCCTCACAGTTCTGGAGGCTGGGAAGTCTAAGATCAAGGTTCCAGCAGATGTGGCGTCTGGCGAGGGCTCCCTCCCTCTTCATAGATGGTGCCTCTTGCTGCATCCTGTCATGGCAGTAGGATAAGGCAGCTCCCTTCAGCTCTTTGATAAGGGCACTAATCCCACTCACGATGGCAGTGCCCTCATGACTTAATCACTTCCTAAGAGACCCCACCTCTTAGTACTATCACATTGAGTATTAGTTTCCAACATAATTTTGAGGGGACAGTAACATTCAGACCACAGCAATGTCTAACTGGCACCTCAAACTTAACTCCCATCTTCTCCTCTGAACTTGCTCCACCGGCTGCCTTGTCCTTCTCAGTCAATGGTAACTCTATTTTTCTAGTTATTCAAGCCCAAAACTTTGGAGTCACCCTTGACTCCTGTCTTTCTCTCATACTCCACATCTAATCTTTTAGTAGATGCTGTTGGTTTTCCCTTCAAATATACTGAAAATCTGACCAAATCTCCCTGTCGCCTCTGCTACCACCCCGATCTGAGCTGCTATCACCTCTCATCTGGTTTACTATAATAGCCTCCCTACTAATATGTTCTTCCTGCTTCTATACGTCTCACCACTACCAAAGGGCTCCTTTCATCCTTTTAGAAGGTCAATCTGATCAGGTTGCTCAAACCCTGCAATGGTCCCTGTGGTAGACTAAAACATAGCCCCCTGAAGGATGTCCATGTCCTAACTCTCGGAACCTGTGAGTGTTGCCTTACATGGCAAAAAGATGGGGGTCTTCTCTGATGTAATTAAGTTAATAATCTTGAGGTGTGAAAATTACTCTGAATTATCTGAATAGGCCCTGAGTGCAGTCACATGTACCCTTATCAGAAGGAGGCAGAGGGAGATTTAACCAACAGACAGAAGAGGAAAAGGCAATGTGACCATGGAGGCAGAGACTGGAGTGATGTGACCACACACTGAGGAATGTCAGCAGCCACCAGATGCTGGAAGAGAACAGATGCCCTCCTAGAACTTCTGAGGACCACAGCCCTGCCAATGCTTTGATTTCAGCCCCAAAAAACTGATTTTGGACTTCTGACCTCTGAACTGTGAGAGGATAAATATGTTGTTTTAAACCACCAAGTTTGTGATAATTTGTTACAGCAGCCACAGGAAACATCCCCCATTTCATTCAGAGTAAAAGCCTATAGAACCCTATGTGATCCAGCCCCTTTAAGTCTCTTACTCACTCCTACCACTCTCCCTCCCTCGCTGGTTCTGGGCATGTTGGCCTTTTCCCTGTCTCTGTCCTTAAACAAACCGTGGCCCTGCCTCACCCACAAGGCCTTTGCTCTAGCTGTCCCTCAACCTCATGCTCAGGTGCCTCCTCACTTCCTTCAGTCTTTGCTCAAGTGAGGTCTCTCCTGACCACACGAACCTCAACCCGCTCTGCCCTTCACCGCCCACTGCTGGTCCTCTTTATCCTGATCTGCTTTTTTCTTTTCCTAACCACTCATCCCCTTCTAACCTGCAGTGCAATGTACTTGCTTGCTGTTTACTTATCATTTACCTATATTGTTCCCTTCTCCCGCTAGATGATAAGATTCTCAAGGGCAGAACTGACCTCATAATTTGTTCTCTGTTGTATTCCGGACACCTTGAACAGTGCCTGAGATGCGCAAGCATTCAATTAACAAGTGCTGAAAGCATCCCAGTGCCTGGAATGTCCCTAGAGTTCTTGAGGTGAAGTTGCAAATCAGAGACACCCCTTTGCTCCCCATCTCCGACCCCCTTTCCTCCATGGTCCTCACTATATAGGCAACGCAAATAAACACAGTAAGACACAGAATTCAGTTCAGGATGGTGGGGAACATCTGGGTAGGTCAGCAGAAGCAGAAGTGACAACCTCCTCCTCCTCCCCCCACCCTGGTCTTTTGTGCACATTAATGAGCAAGATCCACGACCTACCAATGTTTTGACCGTTAGCGTGCACAATTGTTTAGGTAGCAGGTAAAACGATTTCAAGCCACAAAACTCAAGTATTCAAAACACATAAGTTTCAACATTTCTCTTTAACATCTTGAGTCCCATTCTTCATGGCAGCCAAAAACACAATCTCAAAATTCAGGTCAACTCAGTCACTTCAAGGTTATTTCCTTCTCCCACTTTTCCTGGCATGGGCTCTATGCCCACGGAGCCACCACGGTGTTGTGAAATCAGAAGCCTGGCCACAGAGGTACCACAGAGGTGCCTGCCACACTGTCCTTTTCTAAAACATCCACATTCCTTTTTGGTCCTCAGTGATTACAGTTCGTACTGGATCCACAGAGGGCATCTTCTTATCCCAGATAAGAGGCCGGATCCCAGTATCACACTTGCATTATCCTTAGACCCAAGAGGGAAAAGCAGGCTGCCTCCGCTTACCTGCCTGAGCAACCAGGCAATCTGAAGATATTTATTGAGCACCACCATGTCCCAGGCACTGGGATGGCCACGCACACTTATGAGAGTCCCTGACCTCAGGAGATTGCATTCTCGAGAAGGGAGCCGTGTCATAGATATGAAAACAAATAAATGTAAAGAGGCAATGTGCAGGGCTGTGAGGGGAGCCAGCGGTGGGGAAGGGGTTTCTGGGGCACGACATTTGAGCGGAGAGAACGATGAAAAGGAGCCGCCCTGCAGACATCTGGAGGAATGGATTCCAGGGGGAAGAAACAGATGCAGAGGCTCCGAAACGGGGATGAGTTTCCCTTTGTGGTGGACTGTGTGGGATGGAAGGGAGATTGAGAGAACTGCAGCCACAGAGGGGGGCACACCAGGTCACCCAGAGCCTGGGGGCATGGTAAGCAGTTGGCGTTTTGCTCTAAATGTGAAGCAATCCCACAAAGCCCCCCTACCCATCTCTACGTCTCTCCTGCTGTGGTCTGTGGGGAAATGTCCACGGGGCTTGTCCGCTTCCATGGAGACCAAGGGGAAGCCTGGGACACATGGGGTCTACCCCAGTTCCCCAAATCTTCTGGGATTTCTATAACCCCACCCTTGGCTTAGTTGAGACAGGAGCAGGACAGTCCCTTTGTCCACCCATCATCCCTAACCACCTTGTCAGGATATAGGCAAAGTTGATTAGCGGGTGTCCTATCTGGGGCACCCTCTTCAGCCATCTTTTATCATCTGTCTGTCAAGATGAGGATTTCTGGTACTAATGCAAGATTCAGGGCCATAGAAATGCAAACTGTGTTCAGTGGAAGGAAGTAGATTATTGTCCTGTAGATATTGACCTATTTTGTATCTACCTGTATTTATTTAAGCATTCTTGATGGTCTATATATGTGTGTGCTTTTGTATCCTTCATTGAACTAGTTGTAACATCTTACTGGTTCCCTCATTAATAATGACATGTGTTCATTATGTATGAACATATATAAAGATTTTATATATAAATATACATAAGCATATAAAAAGATTTTACCTTTTATAAGAAAGTATCCTTCAGCGGCTTTAACCTCCTCCCTATTCTTTCTCACCTGCCCTCTTTTTCTTGTTCTCTTGGTCTGAACAATCACAAGGCCTGGAGAGAAGTCAGAAGCAGATGGTCTTCTCCTTTATGTGTGGAGGGAACAGCTGGAGCCTGGAGAAGGGAGGACACCCTCGGTTGCTGGCTCCTGTGCTGGTGCTCCACAGCAGGTGGGAGGGAGGACCAGCCCTATGGGTTCTTTGGGAAACGCATTGAAGTATTTTTAGAAATGGGGAGGGGTCTATATCAAGGGGTAGAAATGTCCTGCAATGCACAGTACAGCCCCCAAAACAAAGGCTATCCTGCCCCAAATGCCAGGAGCACCCCACATGGGGAAATGCCCTACATCGATCTACAGAATGTTGCTCTTGGTTATGGGGGACTTAATGACTGCCCCCTAAGAATCCTGCTGGGACCCAGACAAATATTCATTTACCAAATCATTAAACCAGAGCTCGTTTTATGGTCATAATCCCCCCTCCATCAGCATATAAAAAAAGGTTTATAGCCTTCAATAAAGACTCTCTCTATTGAGAACTGAGTTGGGTATATATTGTTTTAAACTCCAGCATCCTCCGGTAAGATTTATATTCTTGTTTTGCTTAAGATTCACATTTTAATGTGGCAATAAAAACAAGTGAGATTGTCTCATTGCAAGGGATGCTATTTAGTTAATTATCAGGCCCCATGCTGCCAATCACTGCTCTGAGTTTCTTGTACCCAGAAAAGGCTGCCGTCTCTCCCCCTCCTCATGAGTCACATGAGCCTGAGAGCAAGTTGAAGGGAGCGGAGCCAGGGCTAAAGGTGGTGGGGAGGGGAGAGTAAGAAGGAGGTAACTGCCCAGAGCCCCAAAGCCCATAGTGTGTGCGTCAGTCCAGGAGGCAGTGTAGTGAATGGGCAGCGTCCAGATTCTGGAGTCCGATCTGCCGTTCGCCAGCTCTGTGCCCTTGAGCACGTTGTTTAATGTCTCTGAATCTCTAACCCTCACCTCCCCCCATATAGATTATAATAATGCTATATCAACCTCCTGGCTTTTTCTGAAAACTAAATTAGGTAATAGACTTAAAGAAGCTGACACCCATAAAAGCAGGCAATAGGTGTTGGATCTTTCCTCAGTAGCACTAACAGCCTTGGGAAACATCCAACACAATGTGTCCGACACTTTCCAGGGGTCACCAGGACTACAGGCAAGCCAGGTGGCTGGGGGCAGACAAGCTGGCGTTGGGGGTTAAGGATTCAGGCAAGAGTTGGAGCAGCAAGGAGGGAAGACCCAGGCAAGAGCGGGGCAAGATGAGGTCAGCAGCAGCACAGAGAAGGAGCGATAGACACAGTGAAGAGCAAGAGTGGGCTTGTTATTAACCCACACAGCTGCCGGGGTATCTCTGGGCAGGAAGGCCAGAGACTGCGGGTAAAGAACAGTGGGGTGGGCCGGGTCGAGGGCACCAGTCAGAGACAACTAGACCAGTCCCTCTGGGGGGCCCTTCAGCATACAGCATGGTCTGACCTTAAGCGAACCTTGGCTTCCCAGCCTTCTCCTCCCACAGTGCACGTGGACAGTGCACAGGGCAGTCCCAACAGTCCAGGATGGCAGCTGTTATGCATCAATGATTCAAACATCAGTTCAGGGTGAGCTTTTATGCTCTAACAATGATTTGGATACCCTTAGGGGTTTCAGATTGGTTTTATCTCTGGCATCAACTGTGAACAATTGGCAGTGACTTCCTGGAACATTGTCCTGAGCAATATTTTGAAGGGCTCATTTAGGATGAATCCTGTGACTGTTTATTTATGTCTGCCAAGGGCTTAGAAATGATGGGTGGAAGTATAACTTGTTGTCTTTCAGCTTGAAATAATGCAGCCAATTCCTCCTAGCTGATACGCAGCTGGAGCATGCCTATAAGGTGTTGGTGGAGGACGTTATTCATTCGTGTATTCATTTATTTAGCATTCTCAGAATAGCCTCCATCAGCAGCACTACTGCACTGGACGAAGTGAGGATGTGTGTTCCAGGAGGAAGTTCCGGGGACTCTCAGAGCTATTTTCCAGACTCAAGTATGCTTTGGCACTTCGTTTACATTCAACATCAGTAAATAACCCCAGGAAGTAGAAATTATTATTATCAACCCAGTTTTGCAAGCTAGAAAATTGAGGTTCATGTCAGTTTTGGAAACAAGTGGAATAAGCTTTCCTGTAATAATTGTCCTCAAATGCAGTCTTCTGCATCTTTCCCTGAAGGCCCTGAAGAGAACAAGATCATGCTTGTGTAAAGCCACTTGCCTTCTGTGTTATTTAAGAGCAGCCTTCCTGACACATTGGCCAGTCCTCAGCCATGCTCTGAGCATTACCTAAACTTGGGGAATATGTAGTCAGTGAGTTGGCCCATGTTTTATCTCCCTACAAAATAGCTATTTAAATATCCCTCGAGTATGCACTTTCTGAATCATTAAGGCTTCAGGATGCATCAATTACACTAATTTGGGAAAGTGATCAAATTCATGCAAGGCTGTTATTTTTAAAGAAAAGACATTTTAGTGTATTGATGGGGAATTGGTGTCCGGAGTATTATATGGATTTCCAGTTATCTCCTGTCATGGCAAGAATCCATTGGTTTCCTTTAAGAGATGGAGAACACATTATGCCTGGTATTAACAAAGATCAATTTCAGTAAAGGAAGACATTCAATACAAGGGAACTGAGCTGAGCTGGGAATAAGTGACGTAATGTTTGAAGCAATAAGGAATAAGTCATGCTGGGACTCCAAGTTCCTGTATAAATGATGATTAAATGGAATTTTTGTCCCTGCTTTTTGCGAGAGGTGATTTTTCTTTACTGTAAAGTATAATATATCTGTTTTGGCATTGTCAGCGAAGTATGCAATTCATAATTGGGCTTCTTAAAGATTTCAGATTTCTTTGGGCCTAACGTGAAGGGAGGGTCTTATCTTTACTGCCAACTCATTCCTACTCTTCAAGCCAAAGTGACAATCTCTTATAAGAATTTGGCTTTTGGTGTTATCTTTCAAGAAAACCGTATTCCAGCCTTCAATGCAGTGAATAGAAATACAAAGACACCATGAGGATAATATGGAAGATTTTGGAAACAGAGTAGAGATAAGCTCTCTGCTGAGATGTGAGATGCAATAAATTAAAAAAAAAAAAGATGAGATGAATAGGAACAACACTGCTGCAGGATTTCTATCAGTGTCTCTAAGGGGAAAAGTCAACTCAGATCAGACTGTTTTTTTCCTCTGTGAAAAATTTCTTTGGGATCCATAAAAGCTATTTAAGTATATTCATATCAATGTCGACAGCTGGAAGAGACCTCTGCTATTTGAACAGATGAGAATACCAGTGCCCAGGGAGGCAACGTGACTTATCAAGGATCAGTTTCCCTTCCTTCTGGCTTTTAGGTATTTCTTGGTAGCTAATTTAGAATATTTTCATTTTTAAAAAGAACATTGTTCCAATTCTTTCAATTTTGTTTTTGATGGTGATATTGAATTTTGAATATGCAGCAAAACTAGCACCATGACTGGATATCGAATCTAACTTGGAACTAAATTGAATGCTGAGTTTCTGATTCCGTGTTTCTTGGGGATGACATGGCAAGGATACAAAAAGCACATTTTCACAGAGTCACATTTGGAGGCCATGCAAGGACAAGAGAAAAGTTATTTTCTCAACTAATTTTCAGTAAATTTTCAAATAATGAATTTTCAGAATAATTAGTTTTGGCTCATCAAGTAATAGCACTTCTCTCTCCAGCACCCTCGCTAGCCAGAGAGGAGTGGGAATTGTAAAAGGGAAGGGTGAACTACCTGAGGGCTGACACTTATGGCTGCTCCAGCTCAGAGAAAGAGCGAGGGAGGAGCCAAGATTTAAACCAGGAGAAAAGAACCAAGGACCTCACCCTTATTTTTTACTTTTGTCCATGTCATCATTTCTTCCCCACAGTAACCTTTAGACAGATACTTTTAGGAACTTACCCCAGGATGCGGAGGTTAATTGGATGTCAGGATTCTCAACCCCAGAGAGAGACACATCCCAGGCTTTTCTTGAGCAGAGACAGAGCTGCCATCCTGAGATGAGACTTCACAAAGCTTTCTTTGCAAGCTGCTTCCAGCATGGTGGATAGCAGGAATGGTGGGCAGTGCTTATTAATGGAGAACACACAAAAGATGGTAGCCCAGAGGCCTGGGCTCCAATCACAGCACTGCTATTCACCAGCTCCGTGTTCTCAGGCAAAATCTGTTTCCTGCCATTAGGTTAGCAGACTCAAAGTCCATGAGGACAGGTCATCCAACAGCCCAGTCCATGCCCCTCACCCATCTCTTCCCCTCTGCCTTGTCCCCCAGCTGCCACGGGCACACCCTGAACCATGCCATCCCTGTGCCTCTCCCTTTGCACTGCCTTAAATTTGGAATCTCCACTTCTGGGCATTTTCCTATTTCTCCTACATAGCTAGTCCCACCATCTCTCAAGATCTCTAGTTCCCTGACTCTGCGGAGCCTCCCGGTCCACCAGTGCTTTCCGGCTTTCTCTCCTTCTCTACCATTAAGTTCTTCATAGGCAGTCACTTCAGTAACACTTGCCCATACCCTCCTCTGCCTCTTGAGCTGTGCTTCCTCTGACTGTCAGCACACTGACAATCCCAACTCTGGACGAGTCCAACCACCCACTTCCTCAGGTCCTGCTGCTTAGCGATGCCTGTGAAAACCCATCATGGCACCATCATTATATAGATGCCAACCCCTTCATACCTGAAGTACCTCAGTCTGGTTCCATATGACTGTTTTAAACCTTTACCGCTCTTTTCAAGCCCTCTATCCTATCCCTGTTCCTAGTTTCTATCCGCTCATTTGTAGTAGACTGACTTGGCTCTCTATTCCCTGAGAAGGAGATCAATAGGGGTTGGGATGGTAGAGTTTTGTGTAGTCCAAATGCCCTGAACTGGGAAACCAGAGGGCAGTTCAGATAAGAAGAGCATGAGCCAGAGGGGAGAAGACTCTCGAGCCACAGCAGAGGATGAGACACCACCTGGATCGTCAAGGTAGCCTCCGGGCAGAAGGGCCCGAGGCTGAGGAGGCCGGATTCATTTCGACACCCTTCAGCAGGACTATGGCTACGCCTTGTCAAATTTCTAGTTCGTTTCAAATCTCAACTAAAGATTTTCAGTTTCTCCTCTACCTGAAATTGTCCAAATCACAGATAAATTTGCTCCAAAAGGCATTTTTGGATGTAGAATGAAAGAAAAGCTGCCACATGCTAGACTCATATTCTTTATATTGAGTTAGGCTAAGGGGGCCCTTCTCTGAAATTTTGTAACTCAGATAGAATTCTGGCCCAATTATTTTCCCTTTTGTTTTCATCATCTGGATTCCTAGCAGGTGTAGAATTTTAGCCTGAAGAGAGATTTTTAGTCAAGTTTCCTGCTCAAGTCATGGAGTCGTAGAGAAGATACTGACAGATCAGAAGTGTGCTGGGCTGAGTGGCCCTTTTGTGGTTAGATTCTCTGACTTGCCTTGTTTTTACTCTGCTGGTTTTTTGGTGGTTTACAGAATCCCTAGGCGAGATGGAAGAAAGTAATGACCCAGAGCAAAGAGCATCTGTGCATTTTACTTCTTTGGGTCATAAGATTTTGATGTTTTTTGGCTCTTCCCCGATGCAGGAAGATAATCGATATCAGGTTATATTTTAGGTGTAGTTCTTGGGAATCAATTCCTCATTGTGGAAGTCTGTAGATCTGTGCACAAGCAGGCCCCAGGGACCCCATGGCCAATGAGAGGGACTTTATCCTGCATAAAAGTTCTTGGACAAAGCATGATTTCTGAATCTTTAGTCAGTAGCAAGGGCAAGTGCAGTGAGAGAAAGATTATGAAATGGACAAAGGAAAGCTTCTACCCAACCTCTTAGCTCAGTCAGCAGCCCTGCAACTCCAGTGGGAGCACTGGGCTTCCTTTCCTAAACACCGAATGTGCTAAGGTTGAGAACAGACACTGGGTAGTGGTCAGGGGGAGATGCACCCACCACTAAAAGCAGAAACTACTGGTCAGGGGACAGCAGTGGGCCAGGGCTTCTCTTCAGATTTATTTATTGAACTATTTACATGTTTAAGTTAAAAAAAAAAAAAGAAAGAAAGAAAGAAAAGAAAATTATTCACATGATTTTATATTCTTTAATAAGTCAGAATATTTGTTATTTAAAGAAGCCTGGACAAATTATTCTGGAATAAAAGTTACTAAGTTTTGGCTAACCACTAAACATGGTTGTCTGTTAGGTTGTTTATAATAGGTACTCTCAGAGCACCCCCACCTACTTCTAAGAGAGGGTTTAAGAAAAACAACAAAAAGGGATTTGTGGTGGCATTTTCCACCTCCCGTCCTCTTGGGCTTTGTTGAAGCAGGATCAAGTTCCCTGTCCTGAGTGGCCCTGAGTGGCCCTTCCCCCACAGCTGCGGCTCTCACTGGGCTCTGGCGGCAGGCGCAGTAGTGCTAATGGCTGCCCATGCTGAGCAGTTTCTTGGTGCCTCGACATGTCTTTTTGGTTCCCTTAACCCTACCACGCCCTGGTAGAAGGCTCTTATTAGACTCTCATTGAATTCCGTTTCTTGCTGGAACTCTCACTGCTGTCATTTCCAACATGTTGGAAAACCTGTCAAACTAGAACAGTAAAAACCACCTCTGTTCTTGGACAAAGTATCACATGTACAGAGATATAGCCCTGGTGTAGTGCCTGACATTTGCTCAGTGTGAGCAGCTGGGCATTCTCTGTCTCATCTCACAGGAGAGCAAGTGGAGGTCACAGCCCACGACTAGTTGGGTTAGGGCAGTCGAGAACTCAGCTCTCCAGCACTCTGACCCATCAGCAGCCACAGGAGAGTGAGACTTTTGCTCTATTATTTACCCTTCATCAGCTTCTAAAGACTTGAGAGAGGTGCTCCTGCCTAAGGACCACCTTTAGTGTAACTTCCAAATTCAAGATAACGGGTCTCCTTTTATTTCCACACAAGAATCCCTGCTGTTTTTCAGAATCATCAACCTTTCACATCAGGTTTTGTTTCAAAGATCTCTTGGAAATTCTGATTGGGAATGGGCACCCGGAAAAGAGCTCTCATTCTATCACGTCGAGCATGTTTCTCTCCTTCTCTGTCTGTATCTCTGCCATTTCCTGTTTGCTCTCTGTATGTCCCTTTCTCTTTCCCACTTTCTTCATGCCTTCCTTTCATCAGAGGCCTTGTGGGACAGGCTGACAGTCCTTTGCATGTTGAGGTACCCAGAAACTCCTAACAGTGGTAAGCAGTTACCATGAGAGCTGTGGTCATGGAGACAGGGCCACTTAGTCCCTGCCAGAAGGGTGGTACCGAAGCAGGGAGGGAACAGGCAAGAAATAACCCTGGCCCCTCTCTCTCTCTCTCTCTCTCTTTCTCTCCCCCCCCCCCCCCC
>NW_007729871.1:175837-205194 GCF_000696425.1 Galeopterus variegatus
CTCTCCCTCTCCCTCCCCCTTTTTCCCCCCCCCCCCCCCCCCCCGCTCTCTACTACCTTCTTTTTTTTTTTTTCCTTTTTGTCTTTTTTTTCGTGTCTGGCAACGGACCGCAACCCTCAGTGTCGCGCCCGTACCGGACCAGAACCGGCAATGGGATCGCAACCCTCGGTGCTGCACCCGCCCCTCGCTCAGCCAGTGAGCGGGAACCGGTCTGTATGTGGGATCCGAACCCTCGACGGGAGCGCCGCTGCGCTCCCAAGCGGCGCACTGTAGCAGTGCGCCACCGGGCCGGCCCTCTACTACCTTCTGATCTCCAGCTAGTGCTAGAGCCCAAACCAGCCAGTTGACCCAAACCAACTATGGGCCAGAGAGCAAAGGAGGCTGGTTAGTACAGTCTGTAGGGGTAGCTTTTGTGGGAACAGCAGGTTAGGGAAGGACAGAGACTGGGTGAAGGCAATGGCAGGGGCTGGGCTGGGGAACAGATAGAGAACAGCCAACATGGGGATGGCTTCACCTGTTGACAATAGCAAGACTGGTTAGTGGGACCAATGAAAGCTATTTTAGTTCATTACTTCAGCCCTCCCCCCTACCAAATGGCAGCAGATTCCTTTCTTGATGAGTTTCAGAGTGATTGACACCCCACTGTCACCCTGAACATTTCTTAACATTTCTCACTCTCTCCTCTCCTGTGCCTTGTGCTCTGTTGGCCGGAGACTTTTCTCTACAACAAAGTCAAACTGGGAGTTGCATCTCTTCCCTTCTCCTGCACTCTTCTTTGATGAACACCGAAAAGGAAGACCAGCGTCCATGGATAGTCTCCCAAATAAGCCATGGCAGAGGTCTGTCTACTCAACCAGCAGCCACTTGCTTCTGTGCATCTGCCCACCTCCCAGTACAGGAGGCACTCTTACCATGAACTAATGGAGGTGAATCTCCAACGTCCCTGCCTGCTCACATAGGCCCCTTCCAAGGCCCTAGCAAGGGCCTAGACATTTCATTTTCACAATTTTGTATTCTTTTTCTTAAAGAGGGCCCTCTAAATTATAGAAACTACAGGCCCCACAAAACCTGGGCCTGTCCCTTCCTCTATACCTTTGTCCCTGAAGACACCTTTTCTGCCCAGGACTGGCCTGGCAGTGTTTGCAGCAATCAGAGCAGAGGTAATTAATGTGTGGTATGTCTACTGGCTGAGACTCCCCAGGCATATGGTCCAGTCAATGGGCCCAAACAAAGGAGCAACTGCAAGGTGCTACTGCATCCTAATAAAGCTGTGGCAGTGAAACAGGCAGGTGACTACAGATGACAAGGCAGGCTGGGCTGTCAAGGCCTGGCTGGTCACAGACAAAGATTTGGTGCTCTGCAGTTTAATAAACCTCATGTGTGACACCCTGGGGACAATCACTTCATCTGCTGGCTGGCCAACTTGTGCACCTGCTTTTTTGGGAAGTGTGCTGAGGACCAGCACTGGGCAGGCCTGCCCTGCTAGCTGTTCCAGAATGGAATCTGGCCCAGACCTTGGGAAGCCAGCTGGGACTGTACACCTGGGTATATTTGGAGATGCCAGCCCTAGGACACTGTACCTGGGGTTGGGTCACAGAGATGGAGCTGTGGCTCATTATTTCCAGCCCAGCTAAAAGTGCCAAGCCCTGGGTTAAGTCCCAGGCAGTCAGGTTTCTTTTTATCCACAGTCACAAAGTGCCTGCAATGCCTCATGCTACTGGCTTCAAGAGTGACTGGTGTAGGATGCAGATCCCTTAATGCTGACCCTTCTGTCCACAGAAAAACAAGTCAGAGACCCAATCTAAACAGAGAGCCCACTATATGGCAGCACTGGGGACTGAGGAAAAAACAATTCACGTTTTCTTTACATTTTTTTAGCATTTGAAATTTACCAGAACTTAGAGAGAGAAGGAGAGGGAGGAAGGTGGAGGAGAGAGGAAGAAGGGTGGAAGGATTTTTACTCACAAAGGGGACCAAGAGCAAGGCACCAGAGGCTTTGATCCCAGCTACATTACCAGCTCTATGACCTTGGCCAAGAAACTTAACCTCTCAGGGCCTCAGTTTTTCTATCTGTAGAATGGGAATAAAAACAGTACTACTCCCCAGGGTCACTATGAGGATTAAGTAAGTTAACACGTGTAAAACCCTGAGAGCCTTCCTGGCACCTAGGAAGAGCTCAGCAAACACTGACTGTTTTGTATATTCCTGCGCAGCAGCTCAGGCTGGGAGCACCATCTTTATTGGAGGAAGCTCTGTCTTTGCATAAGAAGGACCAAGGCTCCAAGCTTACCAGGCACATGACCTTGGTTTCTTGGCTTCTCCCCTCAGCATCTTCCATCTGTCAAGTAAGGATGCCAGTAACCTCTGCCTCACCCAGTTTGTTCTAAGAAGCAAATGAGGCAGACATCGGGCCTGAGCTTTTATTCTCTGTGAAGGACAATAGAAGGCTGTATTATTTGAAAATCGAAAATTACTCAGATACCTTGGGTTTTCCTGCCTTGCTTGCTTAGGCTTGACCCTCTGTCAGTACCCTCCTTCATCCCGAGATAAATGTTTGCCTTGGGGGAAGGTCAAGAACCCTGAGAAAAGCCACTCTGAACTCCACAGCCCCCAGTGTGCTGCAGGATTCCATCCTGGCGCAGATTTACTTCAGAACCACCTCTCCTGCCTAGGATGCATGCTGAGGACCAGCCCAGAGCTCGGGCTTTGTGGACCATTTGACAACCCAGGCACGCTGGGCCCAGGAGTTACCCAGGCAGCTGGGCTGTGCAGAAGGCAGGAACAAGGCTGTGCTCACAGGCTCAGGGACAGGCCCGCGCCAGCCGGCACTCTGCCTGCTCCTTTCCAGCTGGCAGGTCTGCTTGATGAACTGCGCTCAGGGCCATAATGAAAGGGCCTTTTGATGGGCAGAGTTATTAGCACTTTGTTTTAATTAAGCCTCCTGCCGTTTTCCCCATTCGCTTTTCTTTCACTTACCTGATGGTGCTCTTGGTGGTGACCAAATACCAAATGGTAGCAAGGAAGTGGAACGCCTGTAAATGCAGGTGGATACCGGGCTGGTTGGAAAACAAAGAACATCGGTCTTCTCTTTCCTGTGTCAACTGAGCAGGTCTTCCTTCCTTGGGAGCCCGGGAAGTGGTCTCATATGTAAGAGTCACTTAGGTCTGGATGGGGTCTAATTCCTAACATCTGGTGCAGGTAGCTTGTTCGGAAAGTGCAAAGAGCAACTTGTCAGTAGCTCCTTCGTGCCGTTCCAGCAATGAGAGGAGGGAAAGAAGAAATATGCTGTCGCATCTGGGATGCTGTGAGCACATGGGGCTGCAGTAGAAAGGAAGTGTGAGGGGAGGGAACTATTTTCCTGACACTTCTCACGGTCAGCGTTGTAGTTGAGAACTGTTCTCTGAGAGGGAGAAAGAATCTCTCAAGATAAGGGAAGATCATGAGGGAGATTCTGTTGGTGGCAGACTCTCCTGACATTTCTCTGAAAAATGTTTTTCCTTCTCCTGTATTCCCCAGAGATATTTTCACAGGGCATACTATTCTTGATTGGTAGTTGTTTTCTCTGAGCATGTTGGAGACAGCATCCTCTACCTGCTGGTTTCCATTGCTGCTGTAAAGGAAGCTAATGTCAATCAATTACTGTTGCTGTGATCCAGGTTTCCTCTCTGGCTGTTTTTAAAATCTCTTTGCCTTCGGTATTAAACAAGTTTCACTACAATATGGCCAAGTGTAGATTTCTTTTTATTATCCTGCTTGGGATTTGCTGCAGTTTAAATCTGGAAAGTTCTCAGCCTTTCTTCTTTGGATATAGCTTCTTCGCACTTTCTGTATTATCTCTCTCTGGAACTCTGCTTAGATCTATGATTGACATCTCTGTCTTTCATGGCCTCTTGTTTCTCAAGCCTTTATGTGTGGGAATCCCTGGAGGCTGGGGTTCAGGTATGTTCCTCCAAAGAGGGGTGCTTTTAACACCAGGCTGCTTTGAATTAATTTCTCATCAATTAATATCACTGTTTTTTGATAATTATAGATAGTGTGAATTCAAGTTCCACCTGCGTGGATGACATCCTGTGGTTACAAATATTTGGGAGAGATTTTTTTGTCTTCCAAAGGTCAAAGCAAAGATAGACACATTTTCTGGTTTGTGTGCTTTGTGAAGCAGAATTTTTCCTAGTATATCCTTTCACTGAGGGTGTAGCATGTAGGGGATCCCTGCCATTCCAATCTTGTTAGGATCCAATGCCTGGACACCTGCCCCAACATGGCCATGAAAACCCAAGGCTCTAGAATGGAAGATGGGGGCAAAAAAGCCCCTAAGGGCAGCTGCTGCTTCCATGGCCACTTTGTTTTCACATCCTGAGCCTTATTCACTGTCTCAAGGGTTCGGAATTTTTAAAACATTTTATTCAACATTTTAAGCCGTTGTGTGCTTGTTTGTTTATTTTGGAGTGGGTTTTCAAGATTTCTAGTCCACTGTATTTCTAGAAATGGAAGTCTACATCTCCAAATGTATGAATCCCCTCTCTGAAGAATTTACCAGCTTCTCTCTTGATCTTCCTTTTGTTCTCTGTAGAGCTGTATAAAAGTGGCTGGATCATTCTCCCCTAGGCTGAGACCCACCCTTACAGCAACAGAAGGCCTAGAAGGCGACCTCCTATCATGTGGAAAGAAAATACTGTTAGAACCTTGTTTGTGTTTTATCCCAAACATTGCTTAACTTCTATTTTATATATATATATCCTTTATCATGTGCACATTATGTTAATATAGTAGTACCTGCTTACCATGTATTAATAAATAAAAATACAATTTTTAACTGATGGGGGTATGTAATTATGAGAGTTTGGAGACTCCACTGCCTTTTAAAGCCATTAGAAGCCCATGTCTATGTTCTTACAATTTTTATGGCTGGAAAGAAAACACCCAGAACTTTGTACACATTGAACTCTACTTCATCCAAATGAAAACACAAGGTCTGGCAGGGTTATGAAAACAGATCCCATACTCCAGGGTGGAGGTGGGTGGGTGGGTAGCCCAGAGGTTAGGAGACTGGCAGACTCTCTAAAGACCCATTCTCTAAGACTCATTTCTGCTTCTCTGTTGTAACACTTGCTTTCTCATTTTAGCATTTCTCTCTGCTGCATAATATGCTTTTCCACAGTTTTCATTCATCCCGTTGACACCACAATAGTTCAGTTTCTCTGTTTAAAGAAAAAAAATAGAGGGGCCGGCCCGGTGGCGCACTGGATAAGTGCGCCACTTGGGAAGCGCGGCGGCGCTCCCTCCCGAGGGTTCAGATCCCACATACAGACCGGTTCCTGCTCACTGGCTGAGCGAGGCGCGGGAGCAGCACCGAGGGTTGCAATCCCGTTGCCGGTCCCCGGTCTGGTACGGGGGCAACACTGAGGGTTGCGATCCGTTGCCGGACACGGAAAAAGACAAAAGACAAAAAAAAGAAAAAAATAGAAATGGCATAAAAAGACATATCAGAACCTGCAAAGCAATCGACAGCTCAGGGCCTCAAATCTCCAGCTGGAGCTCACCTGTCCTTCAGATACCTTGCCTGGGGCTGGGTTTCCTGTGAAATGCCCATTGGCCTCCCTGCTCTCCCAGAGGCCACACTCCTCCACCTGCTTGTCTGCCTGCGCTTGATAGCTGGGTTATGTTTTCAGGCCTCTGAGAACACATTTCATGCTGGTGGTGAAGGCAGTGATGGAGGTCCAGGAAGCGGCCTGGCTGAATGAGCACAGTTCAGGAAGTCTGCTAATGGAAGTTACGGAGTCACAGCTTTCTTCCACATTTTGAAACTGAATACCAGCCTTGAAGTTCTTTTCTGATTATGATTCTAGGGCCCTCAATTCCTAATATGACTCCAAATGGGGATGCAGGAAAATGCTCAGTCTAGGGCTATTTACTGTTTTCTGTTTGTTTGTTTAGGCTGGCCAGTAAGGGGATCCAAACCCTTGATGTTGGTGTTATAACACTGCGCTTTAACCAACTGAGCTAATGACCAGCACTGTTTACTGTTTACAGTCATAGAAGATAGTATACAAGATAAACATGATCTAAATATGTGTGTGTGTATAAACTGATGTCATCCTTGTGGTAGTAACAGCAGGTTTCATGCGGTTGTAAATAATTGTGTAGATGTAAAATTGTGATACCCTGGCTTATTAGGATTGGAGAAGCATGGCACAAATGAACAAGACATTTCATGCTATGATGCTTGTGTGCACTGTTACCTCTGTCACCCAGACATGTGAATTGTGTCTGTGTCATTCATAGCTGAGTCACTCCCAAAGACAGTCAAAGCTGAAACTGTAGTCATTTTTTTCTCAGAATCTTTAAGAATCCTGAGTCCATTAGTGTGGACAAAAACAGGTTGAGACTGCACTGTGCCAATGGGCATTATTACCTCCTGTTCAGTCAAGTGAAATAAACCGTGTCTCCAAATAGGCCTGTGTTTTCTGAGCGAACAGTCCTCCCCTGTTTATATTTTCTACTTAAGGAGGATATTTCTTAAAAGCCTATTTCACAGAATCAATTTTAGAGGGCTCTTTAAAATGGGTGGTGAGCTGGAGGTAGTTCAGTTTGTTTTAACAATAACTTTAGCTTATTGAAGTGAGCATTAGCGTATCATGTCCCCATATGGCAGTCATTAGAGACAGGAAACTTGAGACGCTTATTGCTCTGAGATAGCTAGCAAAAGAACTGAAGACATTTTTATAGGACGTAGAGATAGTGCCAATAAAATAACGACAGAATCCATTTGTAGATGATAGGCAAGAGGAGGAAATCTTTGAAGAACTAGAAGGTCTCAGTGCTATAGTACACAAGGTAGAGAACTTTTGGGTAAGAGGCCTATGGTTTATGTACATATTATTTAATTAATTTTTCTCAGTCACTCAGTTGACCACTGTTTATTGATCACCTATTATGTTCCCAAATGTGGTGGGCTCTGAGGATACAGTGATGAACAAGATACAATCCCTGCCTCGAGGACCTCATATAGGTGACAGACTAGGAAAGAGGCCTTGAACACAAGGGGATGGGATAAGTGGAGAGGTAGGCAGGGGTTGTTGTGTCAATGCATGTGGGGGGATACACTGATCTTCCTACTTGATCTGCTAGGTTGAGGCTGAGGTGTGGGTTGCTCCAGGAAGAGGGAGCTGGATGCAAAAGCTGCAAAGAGAGAGAAAACAGGGTGCCCTTGAGCTACTTCCAAATAGCTTTTCATGGCTTCCACTAGTGCAAAGAAGGAAATGTCAAGCGGTAAAGCTGGAGAAGAAAGCAGGGACCCAGATCACTAAGGGCCTTCTATAATTCCTGGCAATGGAAAACCACTATAAGGTTCTAAGCAGGGGAATGATGTAATTCCATCTCCATTTTAGAAACCCCGATGGTGTTGGCTGCAGTGTGGGACATGGACTGGAGCTGGGAGAGGTGGAGGCAAGATGTAAGTTGGGAGCCTGGTGAAGCAATAATCAAGACAGAAGATACAAGTGGCCTGGACTAAGGTAGCTGACATGGAGTCGAGAGAAGTGAACAGGCCAAAGATATGTTAGGAAGGGAGAACTAATGTGGAGATGGGCTGAATGTGGAACAGCAAGAAGGAGAGAAGCTAAGGAGATTCTGCCTTATACCTGGGGTGGGAGATGGTGCTGCTTACTGAGATAGCGAGCAAAGGGGAAGGAGGGAGTTTAAGGGGGATGATGATTTTAGACATCTGATGGAGTTTGGATATGTTGTCCCCTCCAAAACTCATGTGGAAATTTGATCCCCAATGTGGCAGTGTTGGAAACTGAGTCATGGGGACTGATCCCTCATGAATGGATTAATGCTCTCCCTGGGGGAAAGGGGATTAAGGAGTGAGTTCTGGCTCTATTAGTTCCCGTGAGAGCTGGTTGTTTAATAATAGACCCTGGTTGGGCCGGCCCCGTGGCTCACTCGGGAGAGTGTGGCTGGGTTCAGATCCTATATAGGGATGGCCCGTGCGCTCACTGGCTGAGCACCGTGCGGGCGACACCAAGCCAAGGGTTGCGATCCCCTTACTGGTCACAAAAAAAAGATAAACAATAAATAATAATAGACCCTGGCACCTTCTTTCTCTCTCTCTCTCTCTCTCTCTCTCTCTCTCTCTCTCTCTCTCATCTCTCTCTCCCTCTCCATGTGATCTGCTTGTACCCGCTGGCTACCTGCCACTTTCCACTACGAGTAGAAGCAGCCTGAGGCCCGTGCCAGATGCAGCTGTCCCAGAATCGTAAGCCAAATAAACTTCTTTCCTTTATAAATTACCCAGTCTCAGATATTTCTGTTATAGCAACACAAAATGGACTAATACAGACATCTCATGTTTGCCTGTGGAATATGCAATAGACTCTTAGATGTATGTATCTGGCGCTCAGGACGGGGAACTGGACTTAGAGATTCGCGAGTCATCATCCTGTTGTTGGTAATGGAGGCAATGAGCTGTGGATGAGATTCCCCTAGAGAGAGGGAGAAGAGAAGAGGTCCTAGGACAGCGCCCTGGGGAACCAACCGATATCAAAGGGACGGAATGAGACAAGAGGCCCACGGGCAGCCTGAGGACCAGCGGAGAAGCAGGAGATCTGGCAGAGCAGGGTGCCGGCCATAGGGGAGAAGCTTTGGGAATGAATGGGTTGTCACAAGTGACGAGAGCTGCCATGAGGTCATTTACAAAGAAAAGAAGAACTGAAGGCATCCATTGTGTACAATAACAAGCAGTCATGGGTGGCCTGGGTCAGAGCAGTTTCAGTGGCGTGATGGGGGAGGAAACAAACCTGCGGTGCATCGCAGCGTGAATAGAAGGTGGGAAAGTAGAATTTGGGGCTGCTCTTCTCTTTAAAGATTCTATGTGTGAAGGACAGAAGGAAATGAGGCAATAAGTGGAAGCGGGGATAGGATAGAAGGCAATTATTTAGCAACTAAATGATAGAGGAGATGAGGTGACTCACATGCTGATGAGAATTAGCTAAGAAGGAGGAAAAAGCGTCTTGAGATGGGAGGCAGAAGGGGTGGTGACCAGAGGACATACCTGAAGAAGGGGCTTGTCTGAGTCTAGAGGGAGGGACTGGTCCTGGACAGGAGGACAGAACCTAATGCCAGTTAACAACCAACCACAAAACCCCAGGTGCATACACCAATAAGTGTTGATGCTCCCACTTCTGGAATCAACTGTGGGTCAGCTAAGTGGCCCCACTGGTCTTGGCTGGACTTGTCTGCTTGGGACCCACAGCTGCCAGCTGATCTGGATAAGCCTCAGGCTGGATAAGCCTCAGGGCAGAGATGCCAGAGAACAGGCTTCAGTGGCCAAATCCATTTGCAGCCTCTTTCTGTGTCCTGTCTGCCCATCTCCCACTGACCAAAGAATGTCAAGTCACCCTGCCTGCATTGCAAAGCTAAATGGCAGAGAGCATGAGTTCAGGACAGGCTGAAGAATTTCTTAACACAGATACAAAGAAATACAGTTTTGACATTTTGTCAAACACAAGAAGAAAAAGCAGTTTGAAAGTAGCCAAGGGAAAAAGACAAATTAAAGGCCTGGTCATTCCTTCTTCTTCCATGCAGACCCGGGTGCTGCTGTATTATTTATGTCTGGAAAGGTTAACACTTGACTGTGGTTAATGAGCAAAGCTGTCTAGATGAGAATGCTTCATGACAAGGTCAGCATTCCCTTATAAAACTTAACGACGGCAAAGCCAGCTTCATTGCCTTTGTAGAAAGGGGAAAAGCCCTCCACCACCTCAATGGTGTAGGTGGAATCTGCTCCTGGGCAAAAAAAATATATAGTCTTGCCAAAGCTTGTTTATGAAAGAAGAGGATTAGACTGTGAGAGAGTTTAATTTAAAAGGGGTGGAGAACGGGGAAAGACCGGACTGTCTGCAAAACTGAGGACAAGACAGCTGTGGGTCACGTCTGTATTACACCTAGAAGGGCAAGAAATGAGCTTGTGAATTAATGAAGTCAAATTTCCAAGAGCTAAATCCAAAGGGTAGTTCAGGGAGCAGAAAAGTGGCTCTGTGACAGGGAGCGCTCGCCTCATCTGCTTCAAACATCCCCAGAAGTTGCCATCACCTGCTCTTCCCCCTCTGCTCTACTTGCAGGCAGAACCATTCTATAAATACCTCCCTCTGCTTCTGGAAAAGTCCTAAAGCACACTGCTGGGAGTTTGTAACCACCCGGCGTCTCAAGGCGTTGGTGGTGACCATCTTTAGATCTCGCACTTACATGAATCAGGAGTCTGCACATGGCACCCGCTTCCTTTCACTTCAGTGCAGTGGGAGGTAGTTCCTGTTAGGGGCAGTGATGGAATATAGTACCTAATTTTAGCGAAACTAACTTAGAAAATGGACACATGGCTTTAAAGTTTCATGCAAGGAAAGAGTGGTTGGAAGATTGGCAGGGACAGACAACCAGGAACTGCGGGGTGGACCATCAGCCCACCACAAGAGTGAGCTCTAGATCAGCCGAACCGCAAGGTGACACAGTGGTGCTCTGATCACCTCAGATGAGAAGTCAGCCAAAGGGGAAAAGATGGGAAGGCGGAGATTATTCAGAATACATATTTATATCCATGTGTGTGTTATGGCTGAAGTTATGCCAACGTGAGTACCAAGGTATCATGACAGTAGAACATCCAAACCCCAAGCATGCAGAACACACACAAACGCCTGCAACTGCCTGAGCTATAACCTAGGCCATGTGATACCCAATCCAGTATTTTTTAAAATGTCACTAAACAAATGAAGAATGATCTTTAAAGGTTTCTTACTTAGAAGAAGCCAAAGGCCACACATCTTTTTTTTTGAACATAGAAGGGAGATGGGTGGCCATTGGCTAAAAATGGCTGAAATCAGATGTGGAAAAGAATATGGCCACAAACTAAAATCGATTCCTTCATCAGTCAATAGTATTAAAAGATGCATAGAAAACATCTTTGAAAGTTGGAAAAAATGTGCACAGAACAAATTACAAAGAGTAGGAGGTTTGTTAGATGATGGAATGAAAAATATAGATGTTATCTAAGCTAATGGTATGCTGGCTTCTGTTTTAATAACAAACTGTGGAGAGAACTGATTTTTTGAGCCACTAAAAGAAAGGCAGTAAAGAAGATATATTCTCCACGGAAAACGACTTCTTGCAAACTGAGTGTAACCTCCAGTGTAGCAGGTTTGACTGGAGAAAAAAAGAATTTTGAAGTCAGGCCACAGAGTTGCCCCATGTGTGAATTCATTAACTTCATTTTTTCTGAATAAGCTATTGCAGCAAAGAAGTGAAAGCCAGAATTTCCTGGGGCAGTACTGCCAAACCGAAATACGTGTGATTCTCCTGGGGATTTTGTTAAAATGCAGATACTGATTCAGAGCTCTGATCTGTCCTGAGATTCTGCATTTCTAACAAGCTCCCAGGTGAGGCTGACGTTGCTGGTCAATGCACCACACTTTGAGTAGGGAGGGCAGAGAGGGGTAGAGTATTCAGGTTGGCATTCACTTTATAAAAACAAGATCATTTACAATATAGTAAAATCTTTAGATTATTTGGTATGGATGATCATTTATACCACAGAGGTTTGCTGGTTAGCTTGTGGCAACATCCTTAAGAGTTGTCATATGAGGGATCTTCAAAAAGTTCATGGAAAGATTCACACTTTCTTTTTTTTTTTTTTTTTAAAGATGACCGGTAAGGGGATCTCAACCCTTGGCTTGGTGTTGTCAGCACCACGCTCCCCCAGTGAGCAAACCAGCCATCCCTATATGGGATCCGAACCTGTGGCCCTGGTGCCATCAGCACCGCACTCTCCCCAGTGAGCCACGGGCCGGCCCCATCATTATGATTTTGTTGTTGAAAATGACACTGCGTCGCCTACAAAAACTTTCATATCTTCACACTATGAGACATTATTTTTTTAATTTTTAAAAATTTGTATTTATTATTAGCATATTCATTCTTACAAATCGTGATGTTTCTTTATGGCCTTTGCCTGACCTCTCCCTCCGTCCCTCACCCGCATCTCTAGTATCCTTAGGTTTGTTCTCTCCTTCTGAAAGTTCAGCATATTGTTGTGGCCTTTTCTTTCTTTCCCTCATTCCTTCCTTCTTCCCTCCTTCCCTCCCCCTCTCTCTCTCCTTCCCTTCCTTTCTAGCAGCCAGTTATGAGTGAGAACATGAGGTATTTCTGTTTCTTTGTCTAGCTTATTTCATTTAACATAATTTTCTCCAGACGCATCCATGTTGTTGCAAATGGCAGAATTTCATTCTTTTTTATTTTATTTTTATCTTTTTCCTTTTATTTTTTAATTTTCATTGAATCATAATTGGTTATACATATTTTGGGGGTTCAATGCTGACATACGTTGATCAAAACAATATTACTAGCATATATATTGTTATGAATTGTACTTATTCTTTATGCCCCCTTGACCAATCTCTCCCTACCCCCCCCCCACCTCTGATTACCCTAGATTTCTTCTCTCCTTCTGAAAGAGTAACGGTTACTCTGTTGATTTGTTGCCTAGATGATCTGTCCAATGCTGAGAGGTGTGTTCAGGTCCCCCAATATTATCATAGAGCAGATGCTTCTTCTGTCACTCTGGAATGGGCTTTGTGGAGAGAGACATCCTCTTCTTTTCTTTGGTCTCTGTTGGTGACTCTCCTTGTGTCAATGCACTTCAGTGGCTGGCAGACCATCTGCGTTGTGGTTGTGGCATCTAGATGCTTTCACAGTAGCTGTGGTTATTGTGGTGGCTGTGGTGGGCCACCCACATGGAGATGATGTTTTTGGCATGCTCCTTGGCACTGGCAGTGTGCCTGGCTGTGGGAAGCGGGTCCAGTACCTGGCTCCATCCTCAGGTTCCCAGGTGGGCCCCTAGGCACTGGCAGTGTGCCTGGGCCAGAACTAACATTTTGTCCTTTGCTTACTTCTAAAGAGGGGGAACTTCCTGTGGGGACCAGTACTTGAGCTGTGTTGTTGAGCTAAACTGCTGCTTTGCTTTTGATTCCCTAGGAAAGGCTTTTCGTGTAGCTCAGGTTTAATGGTTGACCTTATAGGTACGTCCGGCTCTCCAGAGACCTGGTGCACCTCAGTTGTGGAGAAACTCTGGTCTGGGCCTGAATCTTTTCATCAAACTGCACCCCATACAATTCTATATTCCTGACCAGTCTCCTCTGAGTTGTCCTGCACTGAGTGGGGTGCCGGTCAGCTGTCCATGCTGTGCCCCATTGTTCCCCCAGTGGGCCCATCTCCCCCACCACCCATGCTGCAAACACTTCTCATGGGACGGGCTATGGTACCATCCCTTGTCATGACTTACCCACCTCTGAGCAGCTCCTTTTTTCAGCTGTTCTGGCTCTTTGCTCCTGCGTGGGTCCATGGGAACCCTATGAGTGGTCTTGCTGTTCTGGGGGCCACCAAGGCCCTCTTCTCCCCTGCCACCTCCAAGTAACCTCATCTGAAGGGCACAGCTGCAGCTTTTGCTGGCTTCTGCTCTGTGTGCTCAGCAGCTGCAGCCTTAAAGTGGCTGCATCACAAAACAATAGGATGTGTTTTTCTTTCTCTCATTGTGGTTTCTCCCACCTTCATGAACTCTGTAGGTCTCTCCTCCTCTTCCCCTGAGCTCTGGTGGCCTTAGCTTGGCTGTTGTTGCTTTTTTTAGTTGTAAATTGGTTGATTTGTGGGAGAGAGTGACACTGGGGACTGTCTATTCTGCTATCTTGACTGGAAGCCCCTTTGTTCTTTTATATAGCTGAGTAGTTTTCCATTGTGTATATATATCACATTTTCTTTAACCTGTCATCCATTTATGGACACTTAGGTTGGTTCCATATTTTGGCTATTGTAAATAGAGCTGCAATGAACATGGATGTGCAGGTATCCCTTCAACATGATGATTTCCATTCCTCTGGATATATACCCAGAAGTGGGATTGCTGGATCATATGGTAGCTCTCTCTGTAGTTGTTTGAGAAAAGTTCATACTGTTTTGCATAATGGCTGTGCCAGTTTACAGTCCCAACAACAGTGTAGAAGATTTCCCCTTTCCCCACAACCTCTCCAGCATTTGTTATTCTTGGTCTTTTTAATAATGGCCAGTCTAACTGGGGTGAGATGATATCTCAATGTGGTTTTGATTTGCATTTCTCTGATGACTCCTGATGCTGGGCATTTTTTCATGTACCTGTTGTCCATTTGTATATCTTCCTTTGAAAAATGTCTATTCATCTCTTTTGCCCATTTTTTGATTGGTTTTTTACTGTATAGTTGTTTGAGTTCATTGTATATTCTGTATATTAATCCCTTGTCAGATGTATAGTTTGCAGACATTTTCTCCCAGTCTATAGGTTGTCTTTCTGCTCTGTTGGTTTTTTTCCTTTGCTGTGCAGAAGCTTTTTGGTTTGATATAATCCCATTTATTTATTTTTTCTTTTGTTGTTTGTACTTTTGGGGTTTTGTTCATAAAGTCTTTGCCCAGTCCTATTAACTGGAGTGTTTCCCATATATTTTCCTTTAGTAATTTTATCTTTCCAGGTCTTATATTTAAGTCTTTAATCCATTTTGAGTTGACTTTGGTATATGGTGAGAGGTACAGGTCCAGTTTCATTTTTCTACATATGGATGTCCAATTTTCCCAGCTCCATTTTATTGAAGAGGCGGTCTTTTCCTCAGTGTATGCTCTTCCTGCCTTTGTCAAAGATCAGTTGGCTGTAAGTGTGTGGGCTGATGTCCAGGTTTTCTATCCTGTTCCACTGATCTGAGTGCCTGTTTTTATGCCAGTACCATGCTGTTTTGGTTGCAATAGCTTTGTAATATAATTTGAAGTCAGGTAGTGTTACGCCTCTGGCTTTATTTTTATTTTGTTTTATTTTTGCTTAGGATTGCTTTGGCTATTTGGGGTCTTTTGTTGTTCCAAATGAATATTTGGATTGCTCTTTCTATTTCTGTGAAGAATGTCATTGGTATTTTGATGGGGATTGCATTGAATCTGTAGATTGCTTTAGATAGAATGGACATTTTCATGATGTTAATTCTTCCCAACTGAGAGCATGGTATGTCTTTCCACTTTTTTATGTCCTGTTTAATTTCTTTAAGTAGTGTTCCATAGTTCTCATTATAGAGATCTTTTACCTCCTTGGTTAAATTGATACATAGATATTTTATGTTTTTGGTGAGTATTGTAAATGGGCTTGCTTTCTCGATTTCATTTTCTGCTAGTTTGCTATTAGAGTATAAAAATGCTATTGATTTTGGGGTGTTGATTTTGTATCCTGCAACATTACTGAAATTATTAATCAGCTGTAAGAGTTTTTTGGTAGAGTCTATCAGTTTTTCCATATATAAGATCATGTCATCAGCAAACAAGGACAGTTTGACCTCTTCCTCTCATCTGGATGCCCTTTATTTCTTTCTTTTGCCTGATTGCTCTGGCTAGTACTTCCAATACTATGTTAAACAGGAGTGGTGAAAGTGGGCATCCTTGTCTTGTTCCTGTTCTTAAGGGAAAAGCTGAAAGCTTTTCCTCATTTAGGATGATATTGGCAATTGGTTTGTCATAAATGGCTTTTATTGTATTGAGGTAATTTCCTTCCATACCTAATTTGCTGAGTCTTAATCATGAAGGGATGTTGAATTCTGTTGAATGCCTTTTTCTGCATCAATTTAGATAATCATATGGTTTTTGTCCTTGGTTTTGTTGATGTGGTATATCACATTTATTGACTTGTGTATGTTGAACCAACCTTGCATCCCTGGGATGAATCCCACTTGATCATGGAGTATAATTTTTTTGATGTGTTGCTGAAATCTGATTGATGGTATTTTGTTGAGGATTTTTGCATCTATGTTCACCAAGGATATTAGTTTTCAAGGCCTACAGTTTTCTTTTTTGTTGTATCTTTATCTGGTTTTGGTATCAGGGTGATGCTGGCCTCATAGAATGAGTTTGGGAGAATGGATTCTGTTTCAACTTTTTGGAAAAGTTTGAAGAGAAGTGGTATTAATTCTTCTTTAAAGGTTTGATAGAATTCAGCTGTAAAGCCATACAGTCCTGGGCTTTTCTTTGTTGGGAGATTTGTGATTACTGCTTCAATCTCATTGCTTGTTATCAGTCTGTTCAGGTTCTCTATTTCTTCTTGGTTCAGTGTTGTTAGTTTGTATGTATCCAGAAATTTATCCATTTCTTCCAGGTTTTCATATTTGTTGCTGTACAATTGTTTATAATAATTTCTAATGATTCTTTGTATTTCTGTGGTATTGGTTGTCACGTCTCCCTTTTCTTTTCTGATTTTTATTATTTGGATCTTCTCTCTTCTTTTTTTGTTAATCTAGCTAATGGTTTATCTATTTTATTTATCTTCACAAAAAAACCAACTTTTTGTTTCATTGAGCTTTTGTATGTGTTTTTGGGTCTCTGTTTCATTTAGTTCTGCCCTGATCTTGATTATGTCTTTCCATCTACTACTTTTGGGATTGGATTGTGGTTGTTTTTCTAGGTCTTTGAGGCATAGTGTTAGGTAACTTATTTGAAAACTTTCCATTCTTTAGATGAAAGTGTTTATTGCAATAAAATTCCCTCTTAGTACTGTTTTTGCAGTATCCCATATGTTTTGGTTTGATGTACCTTTATTTTTACTAGTTTCAAGAAATTTTTTGATTTCCTATTTCCTGTCTTATTTTTTCTTGGAACCATAAGTTGTTCAGGAGTCTGTTGTTCAGTTTCCGTGCACTTGAGTAGTTTCCAGAATTTTTCTTGTTATTGATTTCCAATTTTAATCCATTGTGGTCTGAAAAGATACTTGGGATGATTTCAATTTTTTAAAATTTGCTAAGACTTAATTTGAGACCTAGTATGTGGTCTATCCTGGAGAATGTTCCATGTGCTGATGAGAAGAATGTATATTCTCTAGTTATTGGATGAAATATTCTGTTGGTGTCTGCCAGGTCTAATTGATCTAAAGTATAGTTTAAATCCTGCATTTCTTTGTTGATTTGTTGCCTGAAAGATCTGTCTAATGGTGAGAGAGGTGTTTTCAGGTCACCCAATATTATTGTATTTGGGTCTACCCATTTTTTTAGGTGTAAAAGTATTTGATTTATGTATCTAGGTGCTCCACTGTTGTGTGCATACATATTTATGATTGTTATGTACTCTAACTAGATAGATCCCTTTATCATTATACAATGGTCTTCTTTATCTCCTTTTAAAGTTTCTGGTTTGAAGTCTATCTTATTTGATATAAGAATAGCTCCCCTGCTCATTTTTGGTTTCCATTTGCCTGGTATATCTTTTGCCATCCCTTTGCTTTTAGTCTGTGTTTGTCTTTATAGTTGAGGTGGGTCTCCTGAAGACAGCATATAGTTGGGTCTAGCTTTTTAATCCAATCAGTCAATCTGTGTCTTTTGAATAGGGAGTTTAATCCATTTACATTTAGGGTTATTACTGATAAGTATTGCTTTAATCCTGTCATTATATTGCTTTTTGTTTGGGTGTTTTAAATATCATTTGTCCCTTTCTTCCCCTTATTATTTTTCATCTTCAATATTAGTTGGACTTTTGAGGTGACATGATTTAGTTTCTTTCTCTTTCTTGCTTGCATTTTGGTTTTAATTAATGGTGGGTTTTGATCTTTCTTGTGAATCTGTGATATTGATTATCATTTTTCAGATTCCAGATGCAGGACTCCTTTGAGTATTTCTTGCAGAGCTGGTCATGTGGTAGTGAACTCCCATAATTTTTGTTTGTCAGAGAAATACACTGTTTCTCCTACATTTCTGAAGGATAACATGCTGGGTATAGGATTCATGGCTGGCAATTTTTTTCTTTTAGTCTTTTGAATATATCATCCCATTTTCTTCTGGCCTGTAAGGTTTCAGTTAAGAAGTCTGCTGTTAGTCTGATGGGGGCTCCCTTATAGGTGACTTGGTGTTTTTCTCTTGCTGGTTTTAGGATTCTCTCTTTGTCTTTGAGTTTTGCCAGTTTGACTATCATGTGTGTAGTAGAGGATCATTTTGGATTGAATCTGTTTGGGGATCTTTGGGCTTTCTGGATCTGAAAGTCTGCATCCTTACCTATACCTGGGAAGTTTTCTGTTGTTACTTCTTTGAATAAGTTTTAATGCTTTTTCCTTTTTCCTCCCCTTCTGGAATACCCATGATTCAGATATTTGTGTACTTGAGGTTGTCTGGTAGTTCTCTTAAATTTTCTTCATTTTTTAAAAATTCTTTTCTCCTTTTTCTTGTCTGCCTGGGTTATTTCAAAAAGACCCTCTTTGAGTTCTGAGATTCTTTCTTCTGCTTGCTCTAGCCTGCTATTCAAGCTTTCTTTCTTTTTTTTTTTTTATTTCATTGAGAGAATCCTTCATTTCCAGGAGTTCTGTTACATTCCTTTTTAAGTTATTAATCTCTTTGTAAATTTCCTCCTTCATATCCTGGATATTTTACCTTGTTTCATTGTGTTCTCTATTTGATTCTTCTCTTATTTCTTGGAGTTTTCTTAAAATCAGTGCTCGGAATTCCTTTTCAGACATCTCTAGGGTTTCTTGCTTTATGGGGTTTGGTACTTGAGAATTACTATATTCCTTTGGTGGTGTCATATCTTCTGGTTTATTTGCAGTTCCAGTATTTTTATTCTGAATTTTGGTCATCTGGTAGAACACTTAATTCTTCTATCACTCTGGAGCAGGTTATGAGGAGGAAGACTTCTTCCTCTGTAGATTCTGTGGTGACTCTTCTTCTATCATTGCAGTTGAATGTGCGGTGGACTTCCTTGGCTCCTGTTCAGTCAGTGAGCAGATCCTGTGCATGCTCACCTGGATGGCCCATGTGGTGGTTCATTGGGGCCTGAGAACCCTTCCAGTGCTTGCTTGGGTGTGGGCAGGAACTGCATCTGCGTTGATCCCCCAGGTGGAGCTCAGTGCAACTTGGGTCCTGCACACACTCACCTGGATGGCCCATGCAGTGGTTCGTTGGGGCCTGTGAGCCCCTCTGGTGCTTACTTGTTTGTGGGCAGGACCTGGGGGCTGTGTCAATCCCCCAGGTGCAGCATGATTCAGGTCCTGTGCATGCTCACCTGGATGGCCCTGGCAGTGGTTTGGTGGGTGCTTACTCAGGTGTCTACACTGTGAAACTTAAAAACTCAATTTTCTAACATTTAAAAATCATTCACATAGTGAATTTTGAACACTTTTGCTAAAAATATAAAAACACAGCAACTTCTGATTCATTTGCAAGAAAATCAGGTTGATATCAGAGAATATAGGAGGTATTAGCTGAATTTCCAGAAAGCCTTTGCATAATTGGTGAGTAAGATTGAAGGATGAATACCATAATTTAGTAAGGAGACTGATGGTGTGTGCCTTCCATGTGGATCTATGAAGCATCTTTTTTCCCCTCTGACAGAAAATGAAACCAAGTAAGAAAACAAACCAAACTTAGAACTAGACCATCCAATGATTATATCACAAATTTCTAAATGATTTTAAAACATAAAGAAGTATCTTCAATTGCATTGTTCTCACTAAGAATATTAATAATGAGTAAAAGATTGTAGAATAAAATTTTACCATTAAAATTACTTAAAAGGATTATTTGTTTCTTTTTTGTCTTATCTTTTTAACTTTATATTTTTATGTATATTTTCATGTATATAAACCACTACAGTTGGTACAGTAGTATATTTGAATCACTTACATAAATAAATACATGTACATTTTAGGGAGTTGTTTACTTTTTTTAACTAATAGGTTATGCAATCCAAAAAGACCAGAAGACACTGATGTAAATTAACAGATTTATAGACCATAAACTTTCAGTATTAATTTTCTTTCATTCATTTATTCAATGAATCTTATTGTCTTAATGAGTACTGATTGCATTTATATTCGAAGACATTTAATAACCTAAGGGTGATTGGATTTTGTTGGCATCATGCAGAAAATATGAATAGGCCATCCCCATTGAAAGAAAGATGTATCCTTTTGGATGGACTAAGCAGCTGTGCTGTGGAATGCCCTGAATCCAATCATCCCTGTATAGTACTCAGGAAGCCTTTATTGTAGCCCTAGCATGCCTGGCGAAGGAATGTAAACCAAGGAAAGGATGTGCTCCTGGAGATCTTAAAAATCTTACATGACTCACAGCTGGATCCCTGATGCTGACTCATGAGGTCCACCCTTTGGAAGTGGCATTCTTCAGAGGAGCTGTGCAGAAAAGCTTAAATGCCCAATCAGAAGCTTTGTATAAACGTTGCTTCATTTTTCTGTTTAAGAGCTTTCTTTAGGAAAAGAGTTTCTGAGGAACTCATCATGAAAACAGTTTGTATAAATTGCCTCTTATGGAACCATTTCTATGGTTTTGCTAAGATAAGTCCTATTATACATAATCAGTAGTTTAAAGAACTCCCAATGAGAAAACTGAATAAAGGGAGACATTTGAGCTGTTATTTAAGAAGTAGAAATTACTCTCTTTGTATTAGAAAGAATCTGGGGCAGAACCATGCTTTCAGAATAAAGGAATAGGTGTTTTTCTTCCCTTCCTAATTGTGATGTAGTGAAGAGAAGTAAAAGAGCTAGTGTTGAGAACAGGGAGCTGAAACACATGAGGAACTAAGTCATTAGCAGGCTCTAAATGAGGACAGAGCTCACAGCTGAGAGAAGCCACAAAGCTTCACAGTACAAATCTAGCCTGAAGGTCCAGGCCACACATCAGCCTTGAGGCATGATGATGCTAAGGTGGAATTCATGTCAAATTAGAAAGAACATTTTAATCAGAGTATGGCTGTGGGAGATATAGATTTAATGATTAATGACAAATATATACAGAGAACAAAGTGTTTCTCTAAGAAAAGTGTTTAGAAACATAAACAACTTTACTGTTTATTGTTCAGCAGTTTTTAAAGTATATAACATAATTAATAATTAGAAAGCTGTTAATGTGGACTTAGGTGGACAGCATTATTTGAATCTCAGGTAAAGCATTTGCCTAATAAATTGCACAAAATGAGTAAGGCTCTTACTGCCACTCGTTGGCAATGTATGCTAATTGCAGGAAAAGAGCCTGTAGAGAAAGTGAAGGAAAATGGTCAGGGCCCCTCAGATGTTCAGAATCTTGCCGAGCATTTGATGTAAATATGCACGTGCACCCAGGTGTTTCTGTCTGATGTAGCTGCGCATTTGCACCCAGGTGTCCTGGGTTATGACTTAAGTATAAAGGATGAGTGACTGTAATCCACAGGGCCCCTTGCCCCCTGAGATGCCCCTGGAGAGCCACGGGGAGGCCACTACTGCTGCTGGAGGCTGTTGCTGCCAGGGCCTCCAGGAGGCCACCACCGCTGCTGCTGTAAGCTGCTGCTGCCGCCGAGGACTGAGCTCATGTCGTCTGCCAGCGGTTCCCGGGATCTTTACCAATTACCTAGAGTGGACCTGCGTGTGAGGGATCTGGTGACCCAGTCTGTACAAGGAATTTGTAGGGTCTGTGAACCCCTAGCCCTGACAATACGAATGGAAACTTAGTATAACTAAAATAATGAAATGTTTTGGCTTTAGTTATGAATTGCTTTAGCCCCAACCAATTAGCGTAGCTTTACAAGAGCCTACAGATTTCTTTTTTTAATTCCAACTTTGTGGATGGGGATTCATTTTCCCACCCACTTTTGTCCTGTCTTCTAAGGTGGTATGAATTTTAAAAGCTATAAAGATGAATACTGCAAGGTTAATTGACTCAACAAATCATTACTGAGCTTCTACTTGGTGTCAGGCACTATTCCAGGCACTGGGTACACATAGGTGAACTAGAAAATCAATAGTTGTGCTCTCTTGGTGTTTAAATTCTGGTTAGAAGACAGGCAATGAATGAATGAATAAGATAACTTCTGATATTGCTAAGTGCCATATGAAAGTAAAACTGGGTGATGTGGTACGTAATGATTGAGAGAAGTGCTAAGGAAATGTCTCTTTGAGGAAATAACATTTTAACTAAAAGTCAAAATGGAAATCAGCCTAGCAAATATGAGAGAAGAGCATTTCAGACAGAAGGAACAGCAAATATGAAAGCCCTGAAGTGAGAGCAACTGTTTGTTTAGTGTGCCACGGAGAGGTTATAACAGGTTAATTCAGAGAGAGAAGCAGATGCTAGATTATGCAGGGCCACTTTGAACTTTATTTTTAATTTTCAAACTTATGATTAATTTTGAACTTATCAATTTAAACCTCATTCTAAGTGCAATAGGAAGCTGTAGAAATTGAAAAAGAAGGGTGCGATATTCTGCATCTCCTCTCTTCAAGAGTTGGAGTCTATTTCTCGTCTCTGCAATCTGGACTAGCCTGTGACCGCAGAATGTGGCAGAAGTGATGTGTTAATTCCAAAGACTCAGCCTCAAGAGTTTCTGTAGCTTCCACCTTCACGTTCTCAGAACACTTCTGCCACAGAAATCCCAGGTGGCTACCGATTGGGAAATGACCATATGGAGGACAAGTCCTGGCCAGTAACCTGGCCATTCACCAAAGTCCCAGATGTGTGAATAAGGGGAATTTAGACCTGTTAGCCCCCATCGAGTTGCCAAATGACTGTAGCCACATGTGTGATCCCAGGCAACACCAAAAGAAGAACTGCTCAGCTAAGCCCAATCTATATTACTGACTCACAGTTATGATAAGTAATGAATAGTTGTTTTAAGCCACTAAGTTTTGTTGCACAGCAATAGAAACCATATGATAATTTTAATCTTAGAAGTGATTTTATTTACATTTTAAGAGGTCACTTTGGCAGGTCACACTCAGAGGGAAACTTTGGGAATCTAAGATATCAAGAAAGAAACACCAAGACGCCAACCAAAATGCATGTCCAAATGGGATACATTGTCCAGGGAGTATACAAACTAAAACAGACAAAGTGATCTATGGTGTTCAGAAATCAGAATAGTGTGACTGTCACAGTGGAGGGGTGGGGATCAACCGGGGAGGGGAATGAGGGAACTTCCTTGTGTTATGGTAATTTTCTCTAGCTTGACGGTATGTGGATTACATGTTCTGATCGTATTCATTTGTCAAAACATTACGGGGCGTCTTCTAAAAGTTCTATAAGTTCATAGGAAGATCTTTTAATTCCATTTTTCCACAAACTTTTTGAAGTATCTTCATAAACTTCAATAAAACAAACTATCAAAGAAAAAAAAAAACAATCAGTGATTTAATTTCAGAATAAATAAGGGGCTAACGTAGACATTGTGATTGAGACCCAGAATGATATTGTGGAAACCCTAGACTGAGATTTAGAAGAACTTAATTTAATACTGTATTTCTTCATTTCCATTTGGGTGACTTTTGGCAAGCTATTTAAGCCTGACCAAGCTAGCACAAAATGGGGAAATCATTACATATGGTTTGTCTACCTCACAGAATTAAGACAGGGATTAAATAAGAGGCTGTTTGTTAGGATTCCTTGAAAACAGAAGGATTTTCTTAGGATTTATTGTGTTTTTATTTCTGAGGGCTTTTATCTGCCCTTTAGAGACTTGGGATATGGGGGCGCTAGCCCTTGGGCAGCCTGCCCCAGCCTAACATCAATAGCTTACTTTACGTGTTTGCTATGGGCTGGGCCCTGTGTTAAGCACTGCGTGAGCTCATTCCATCTTTACAACAAGCCCCCTTGTTACAGATGAGGAGACTGGAACTTTGTAATGTCTCCCAGCTAGGACTGATACGGTGATTTGAACCCATTCTGCTATTCTGCTTGTGAACCACGAATTCAGAGACTTTTCTTCTTGTCCCCTGCAGGGGTGACTGGCCCCAGAGAGCTGGGAAAAGCCACAGAACAGGTCATAGGGAAAGTGGAGCGGTGAATTAGCCAAGAGGCAGGTGTCAGGGAAGCAAGCCCACAGTGGCAGAGAGGAAGGGCTGAGGTGCCCAGACTGAAAGACCTGACAAGGGAAACGCTGTCGGGAGCATCACGTCGCTAGCCGTGGTTGGCTGCATGAGGTGTGGCAGCAGCAGGATCAGAGAGAGGTTTTTCCTGACAGTTGCTGGAGAGTGAAGAGCTAGGGGTGGGGTGGAGGACAGACTTAGAATTATTGAAAGGGGAGAATCACCTGCAGAAAATCCTTTTATGTTCTGAAGAAAATTCAGAAAGGAAGCTTCTGGCAGCCATGAAAATAGGGCAGGGCCATGCCCCTGAACAGAGCCAGGTCTCAGTGAGAACAATTTCCAGCAAGAGAACCGGGCTTGGGAAAAGCCCTCGAAGACCTCTGTGGCTGGTTTGTCTGTGAGCCTGAGGACACAGCTGAAGCCTGCCCCAGGTATTTAGGTTGGGCTGAAACCTGACTGTGCCTTGCAGGCCTCTGGGGAGCCAGGCACTAAGGGACGTTGAGCTGGGATTCAGGGGTTCAGGATGGAATGAATTTTTACATCTGCCCCCTTGTAAAATTATACAGGGTACACTTAGGGTAGCCTCAGTCAAAATTGAGTGGAGAGAAAGCGATTCTGGACCCTCCACTTAAGCTTTTGGGGTCTGGGGATTAAGTGATGTTATTGCCATTAGACACTTTGAATTACCTTATCTCTTGAGTTACCTTATCTCTTAATTACCAATGACAAACTGCACACTGCTTGAAGTACAACATTCGTCTTTTCCCTAGTTGATATTCAGAGTCTATAGAACTCTAGTTACTAATGAACTGACCCAATTGTGCTGGCTAGTGGAGAAGAACCCACAAACCAAGATGTCTGGTAAAGCCCAGATTCTTCTATGCTTATTTGAAAATGGTCATGAGATGCCAAGAGCTCTTCAGGGAACCCCCTGGCAAACATCTCTGGGAACAGAACGAGGGTGTCAGTGGCTGCTGACTCATCCCATGTCTCCTGAGAAGGTCCCCCCTTCCCTGGCACGCAGCTGAACTGCCTGCAAACCATGAACACAGAGACTTTTCTTTTCCATAAGCCTTGTTCATAGAGTGTCCTTCTGCAGCCAGCTGGGAATCTCCCGTGTGCTAGCTCCCTTGGTAAGGCAGGTACCATTCCCCTCACAAATCCCTCCTAAGATTCCACAAGGTTATGGGGCTCGGCTGTGATTTTAAGTGCCTCAGTGACCCAAAGAATCACGACTGCTGAAAAGCAGGGTCCTGGCATCATTAACAGTCACAGCCAGCTCCCCGGCCACTCAACCCAGACGTATCTCTTGCCTGTCCCCTGGACTACATAGTCTGTGCTTGGGCTTGAATATGTCCACTGCATGTTTCCCCTGCCCCTTCCCCAACCATCGCCCCCACCCATTTCCAGCCACATCTTTCAGTGGCGCCATCACGGCCTTCTCTTCTGCACCTATGTGGAAAATGTTAGAAGCAACCCGTACACCCAGGCCTGGTCTGGTTGGACACTGAGGTCTCTCTCTCCTCTCTCCAGCCATGTCTGTTGTCTCTGAATCTGATTCCACTTGAGTGGTTTCCAGCCTCCTCCCCGGCAGTACTTATATTTAGGTTTATATTTAGGTTCCACTGAAGACGGGAGGACTGTTGACGCAGAACCACGTCCCCCTTGCGGGTGGGCCCTGCTTGGTCTTCCTGCCACTCCCACTAAAAAGGAGGCAGGTGGTGACCTCTCCCAGAAGAAAGTGTTGTTGCAATGGCCAGGAAGCAAAAGAATCACGGTGAGAGGTGAGGGGAGTGATTAGTAGCTAAAGGAAAGGGTAGGGAGGTTAGGAAAGAGAAAGTAAGAGAAGCACTGGAGACTGCCTAAGCATAAACTTCTCATCTCAAAAAATAATTAAATAAATACAAAATAAAAAATTCCTGTGTCTTTCAAACTTCATTTGTGATACAGAGTCAATCAATCATTGAAACTTAGTTGAATACCCACTATGTGTCTAGCATGGTAACCACCCTTAAGAGCTTATGTCCAGTAGAGGAAACACATTTAAATAAAATAAAAAATATCATGCAGGAAAGCAGAGAGGTTTGTGTAAAGTGCTGTGAGCCCAGAGCCAGTCTGAGGGATAATAGGGGAAAAGCCCCGGGAGCTGACCTCAGAACTGGGTCTGCAAGGGTTTTACCAAGCTAAGGAGCGAGCACAGTTTTTAGGCAGAGGAACTGGCAGGAGCAAAGCACGAGGCTGCAGTCAGGAAAAGGTGGGCGGTTTGCTGGGGTTGAAGCACACCTGGGCTGGTGGAAGACTGGAAAGAGGACGGAGTGCCCCGGGCATGAGGCCAGGGAGTGAGGGCGTGAAAAGCGTGGCACCAGATTAAGGGATTTAGACTTTATCTTGTAGGGAATGGGAGGTAGCTGTAAAAGACTGTAGGCAAGGGAGTGATAAAGAATAGGTAGAATTTGCAAAGATAAGTCTGGGATAACGTGGCTTGGAAGACAAGAGATGTCTAAGGCAGGGAACTATGTAAGGTATACCAGCACTTGACAGAGGAAACCTATTCTAAACTAGGACCCGGACAGGGAGTCTGGAATAGAGGGAATCAACTCTTGAGATTCATCTGAGGAGCTGTCCTCAACAGGATTTGTGGTCCAACTGGGTGTGTGAGTTGTGGGGGAAGGAGAAGAAAGGACAACTTCAAGATTTCAACCTTGGGCACTTGGGCCATGCATTAAAATGTGAAATACAGAGAGAGGGGTGGGCGGCTGAGGATACTACAAGTCCACTTTTGCCCCTGAGAAAATAGTTCAGGAGTTCCAGAGCTACACGCATTTCATTTCTGATGGATGAACGTGCCAGACCCCACCCCCATCTCTGGCCCATTTCTCTATCAGCCACCACCCAAGAGCAAACTGAAGAACAGGTAAATGTAAATGTTCTTTTTGTTCCCGAACCCAAGTCTGGCTGCCCGCCACCAAAACAGAAACAAATGACCCAAAAGCCAGATTGGTGGTGGAACAGGAAGTCAGCTTTATACAGGGATACCAGTGACCTGAGGGAGATGTTAGGCTGACCCATCTCCTGCTAAACCTGAAGGGGAAATGGTCAGACGAAAGCCATCTCCAAGACTCGGGTTTACTGAGGGGTTTTTAAACAGGGGGTTGAGGGAACGGAATGTGGGAGGTGCAAAGCAGGAGGGAGGGGGACATGAGCCGTGGGGGCTCCGTGCAAGGTCTCACTGAGGCTGGTCTGCTTTCTGTTCTTGTCCTTGATGTTGTCTTAGAGTCCAGCAGGATTTTGCTTCAGGCTGGAATCAGCATAGCTTTATTGATGTCTTCCTTGGTTTCTCAGGGTCTGGATAGAACATATCTTGTAGCAAGTCTGCAGCTCCAGGCTGATTAGAAAACAACTTTACATTTATGTAAATAATGTCATCCTGCCCCGTAACTAAGGTTCAAAATATCAAATAACCATGGGAAAAGAGGGAAGTCAAAGCAATGCATACTAAAAAAACAACTCTTTTTTTTCCCCAAAGCCTATGAGGTTTTAGGTCCCAATATGGCTTCAGTCCTGCTCACTCCAACATCTTTATCTAAATAATTTATGCTCCTAGTGGTTGAGAGGTCATGTGTGTTCAGAGTCTCACAAGCTCTTCAAGGCATCATTGCACTCTTTGCTACATGAGCACAGTCTTTCCTTTTTCCTCTTCTTTTCTATGCCACCTCTCCACTCCTACCCACTGAGGCCAGGAAGGATTCCAGAAGGAGAGGAAAGGAAAGGAAAGGCGGAGTTGATGCTAAGCCCTCATGTGAGAGCAGTCAGGAAAGGCATCTACAAAGTAGGGAGCAGGGTCCCTTTAGAGTCTGTTTCCCTTGGAGCAGTCTGCAGAGATGAAGCAGAGATTCTCTAAGTTCAAGAAATGCATCTCAGGAAATTCTCCCTACCAGGGCTTTAGAGACTATGTTGCAAAGGGATAATCTTCCCAAATGTACCCTGATGCTGGGTGGAATTGCTTTCCTTTTCATAGTCATTCCCTCTCACCCCCATGGGTTCTTTGACTTGAACAGGCTCCTTTAGGGCCTATGCCAAGGCCTAGGAAATGAAAACTCAGACAGAAAATCATACATTGCTAGTCTTTTCCTCAAGATCAAGGCCTCAATGTGGCTCATGCTGATTTTTGGTGATCTGTAATGGAAGGATCCTCACCTATTAGACTCATGTCCTTATCCATCCTAATACCAAGCAAGTGGCATATGCTCCTAGTGTGCGTGGCACTGTAACTGATGTCCTCACAATTATTATGAGGTTGATGCTGGGGAAGCATGCTTCAGTCCATACACAGTTCCTTCCTGTCCTCGGCAGTCAAGCCGTTACTCTGCACCAATTTCTACCATGTGATTTGTAGAACCATGTAACTGTCCTCATGGTGATCCAGTTTACCTCTCCATAAAATTACATACTTTGAGGAGCTCTTAGGAGAAACATCCAGTCACTTACCTGGGAGTTTGATTTCTTAGCTGGTAATCTTGTCTAACCAGAACCCACCGGGCTGCTTCTCCACCATGCATGTGCATATTCGACACCTGGGAAACTTATTAAAATTCAGAATCTGATTGAGAAGGCTTGGGGTGGTGCCCAGATTTGAATTTCTAATAAGCTCCCAGGTGATGCTGATGCTACTGGATAACAAGCTAAAAGGAAGACTTGCTCTCATTATCAAGATCTAACAGCTGAGAGCCTGGTACTTCGAGAAGAGGCAGAAAAATTATAAAATGTAGTCTTGAGCTTCAAGAACAGAGTGGCCTGGGAACCATTTAAAGAAGAGGCCTGTAGCCCTATACTTGTAAGTAGTCCCTAGGAGTATTACTATGTTATAACAAAGCCCAGTTGATGGTCATAATCATGACCCTCAGTCTCTGAGAAAAAGTAACACTGTGTATAGCAGCATTTGTTTAAGAGCATCAGGAAACATATTCGTCTTAGTCAGTTCAGGCTACCATAACAAAATACCATAGACTGGTGGTCTTATGAAGACCAGAAATGTATTTCTCACAGTTCTAGGGGCTGGAAGTCTGAGCCAGCATAGTTAGATTCTGGTGAGGGCTCTTTTCTGGGTTGCAGACTGCTGACTTCTGTTTGTATCCTCACATGGCAGAAAGAGGGTGAGAGAGTTCCCTGAGGTTCCTTTTTATAGGGGCACCAATCTCATTCATGAGTGTTCCACCTTCATGACCCCAAAGATTCCATCCCCTAATACTATCAACTAGAGGGTTAAGATTTCTGTATACAACCTTGGGGGGCGGGGACACAAACATCCAGCCCTTTGCAGTATTGTACATTTTGGAGCCTCTTAGAATAAAACTTATCTTCAATTATGATGGGCTTACCAGTCAGTTGTCACTCAAAATGCACCTGACTGTTCAACCCCATTCATGAACTGAGGTGGACATTATTATTATTATTATTATTATTATTATTATTATTATTATTATTATTA
>NW_007729871.1:206328-217883 GCF_000696425.1 Galeopterus variegatus
ATTATTATTATTATTATTATTATTATTAAAAGATGACCAGTAAGGGGATCTCAACCCTTGGCTTGGTGTTGTGAGCACCACGCTCAGCCAGTGAGCCAACCGGCCATCCCTATGTAGGATCCGAACCTGTGGCCTTGGTGTTATCAGCACCGCACTCTCCTGAGTGAGCCACGGGCTGGCTCTAGTATTATTATTTCCAATTATTCATTCTCCTCTCCCTATGAAAGGATTATAGTTTCCACCTCATTGCCACTGGAAGTGGCCATATGACTTTTTTGGCCAACAGATTGTGAACAGATGCAACATGCCACCTGCCATTTCCAAGCAGAAGTTTCAAGAGCCATCACATGGTTCCTCTGTTGCTATTTTCCCTCTGGCATAAAACACAAGTAGGGATGCTCCTTCATTCTGGCTCCCAGAATGAAGAAGCCATCAGCATGGCTTATAGCTGACATATACAGGAGTGAAAAATAAGCATTGGTTGTAATGAACCACCATGATGTTGGGGACATTTGTTCCCATAGCATCATCTAGTGAAAATAGACTAATACGTGAGCAATGTAGAGAGGGTTACAGAATACACAGAAGGCGCCACCCCTCCCCACATGACATGAATGTCAGCAGTCATGAAAGTGGCTCAACATACATAGATCCTGACGGACTCTCCCTATATAAATGTGGGGATGAGGAGAGTGCAGGCGCTTCCTGGTAGATTTGCGGAGGTTTCTTGTAGAGAACACTCCCATTGAAATGAAGGGAGGACAGAGCTGGACAATTAGAGTAAGTGTGAGGGTGGGTCTGGAAGCAACTCGTAGAGTGAATTATTCCAAGAAATGAGAGGCCTTGGACAGATGCTAAATTTTAAGCTCATCTTTACAGTAAGATTGAGGGAGGGGGCAGGGAGGGACGAGAAGTGGCTCAGGGCTTTGATGAAGAGTGACATGCTTGTTTCCTTTACGAATACCAAGTCTTCAAGATGCTTCTGTTCTGGTCTCCAAAGGGAAGGCACTGGAAGCCATTTTCAACTCATCCTCGTCAGTCCCTGGGGAGAAGCACAGCGCCTGACTGGCAGGGCTCCAGGACACGAACTTGGCTTTTCCTTGTTCTTCCTCTGGTTCCATTTTCTCTGGTGCTGATGGGTATGGTTTGGGGCATAACAAGGACATTTAATTCTCTAACAAAGAAACACAGGCACCCCAAACCCTAATCCAGCTCACTCAAGCTCTGCCCTGGGTCCTAGGTTAAAGCCCCAGGTGTCATGAAGTATGGCTCTGCTGGGCCGGCCATTGCCCTGTGCTTTTGTCTTCCTTGGAGACCTCATCTGCAGGGAGAAATAACTAATGCGGGCAGGCTACAAGTGCTCCTGTGTCCTCCAGCCAAAATTCTATCTTTAGTGCCATTTTATTACCAAATCTCTCTCTGACTTCTAAAACTTCCTATCGTATTTATGCCTGCTGTCCCCAAAACTGAAACTATCAACTGATACTCAGAGAGATATTTTTCAGCCAGGGTCAAGTTTTAGATAATTGTGTGTGTGTGTGTCTTTTAACACCATGACACGCTCTGATTATGCCAATGGAGGGATTATTTCCTAAACCCTCCTCACCAGTTTATCAGAATCCAAATGGACATAAGACCTGAAAACAGGTGAATGTAGATCAGCCATTCTGAATATAAAAATTGTGAAACTAAAGTGGATATGAAGGAAGATTAAATCCCACAGAAGTAGCAAGGGCAACAGGAAAAGGCCAAGTACAAAGAAAATGGAAAGCCTTAAAAGAAGAAAAGCAGCTAGGGACCTGATGACTTTAGCATCTCCTTCTACTTAACCGTATCCCTCCTTCATTCCATGAAGCAGCCAATTTTAGCTGGGAAGACACTTGGGCTGAGGAGAATGCTTCTTTGTGTCACAAGCAAACAGAGAAAAGAGTCTTGCAAAATCATTTTCTTTCCCTTCTCTGCATGTAAAAATCCATTATAAAGCCTAAGGCCGTCTCTCTAGAGAAAAGAAAAATATTTACAAAGAAGCAGAAGAATGTCTTCATGTCTATACATAAAAGAGAAGGCCAATTAAAGCCCTCAGTAGGGACGAGTGCTGTGAGCGTGTTTCTGTCAGAACAAGAAAGGCTGGCCATCGACCAGCTGCCTTTAGACAAGGAACCAAATCAGAGTCATAGAAGAGAACTGAACGGCCGGTGGGAATTTCACATCCACAGCTTGTCCTCTGCCACCTTCCTCCAGGTCACAGTCATGAGGGCTCCAGACAGAAGGGCCTGAGGGAAGCAGACTTCTCCGGTGCTGGCAAAGGCGTCTGATGACCCAGAGCAATTAGGATGAAAGGGCACAGCAGAGTCCTGTCTCCATTCATAGAGTCTCTTCCTCCCCCTCTGCATTCTCCATTTTTTTCTGCTTTTCTATGCTCCCCTTTTTGAATCCTCAAAAAACACATTCCTTCTGCTTCTCCTAATCACTGCCACTTTGGGATTAACAGGGAGGGTTTGTTCATTCCTGTCTCCAGAGTGAGGTCAGCACGCTGGGTAGCAACCACGTTAGTGATGCATCGGGAATGGAGGCTGGGAGATGGGGGATGATGAGGCTGGAGCTGAACTTGGGGAGAAGACCGTAAGGAGGCAAGACTTGCTGCGGAGCAGTGGGGCACAGAGTCAGGAAGGTAAAGACATTGATGAGTCACACTTTAAAGGTATAAAGCTGGGCTCCCATTTCGTGGCAGTGGAGAGGTCACGGTTCTGGCAACTGAGGATTCCCACCCCATTTTTGATGTTTGACTGCTGTCAGCTTTTAAGCCACCCCACACTTCTCTGCGTATGCCTACATCTGAACAAGCTGATAAGAAAGACTGGGCTCTCCCTCCTCTGGTGAGGGCAGGAGATTTGAACCAAGCAGTCCCATGTCTGCATGGGTACTCTCATGCCAACCCCACCCCTAGCCACAGTGAAAACTCTGAGCCAGTCAAGCCGTTTTGGACCTGCTTGAGAGGCCTGCCCTGCACTCCTCAGAGACCTCAATTATGTAATCCAAACCTCTTGATGTCTGCTCCAAATTTGGGGTGGGCATCTGCCTACCTCTGCAGGTAAACATAACAGAATAGATCCAGGAAATACCAGTGTTTTCTCATAATCCATGGTGATATCTAGTAATGATATATTCAGGGAAAAAACACTTCGGAAAAACTGGGCCAAGTTGACAAGGAAAAAAGCAAGGCTAGAGACTAATATAGTATATGGGGGATGGAGAGGGAGAGGGTTAGAGTACTTTTAGTCTCAGTCTATTGGTCAGGACCTATCACCTAGGTCACTTCCATGAACTTGAGCTGTCTACAAAATCATGTGCTACGGGCGTGTGAAACATGAGCTGGGAACATTGGTCGTGGTTCTAGGACAACTCCTGGACAACAGCCACTGCTTATCCCTCCTGCTCTGACCCACTCTAGTTCTCCCTGAGTTTTCAGGCTCCATCTGGTTCTCTCTCTGCCTCCAACTTTTATGTTTTGGGTTCACTATTCAATGACTTGCTTTGGCTATGGTAGGCTGACTTGCGATGTTATCCCCCTCAGATTCCACCTAGAATTTGATTTTTGCTACCACACAGGGGCTGGGGTATGTGTGGATTAGATAGAGGGCTAATGAGAATAGAGATTTATCTATTGAGATAAATTTTTTTTTTTCCTTTTTTTTTTGTCTTTTTTCGTGTCCGGCAATGGATCGCAACCCTCGGTGCTGCGCCCGTACCAGACCGGGACCGGCAATGGGATCGCAACCCTCGGTGCTGCGCCCGCACCTCACTCAGCCAGTGAGCGGCCGGTCTGTATGTGGGATCCGAACCCTCAGTGGGAGCGCCACCACGCTCCCAAGCGCCGCACTCTACCGAGTGCACCACCGGGCCGGCCCGAGATAAGTTTTGAATTCAAACCTCCTAGGTAGCTTAACTGCCCCCACCCCAGGGTTTATATCAGGCCGTCCATTATGAGATTATGTATGTATAGAATCTAGCAGCACCATCTTGTTTTCTCTGATATTACAACAGGATAGCTGAGATCATTGATGAAAGAGTAATTTTATCAAAAAACAAAAGAAGAGTACTTGGTCTGGTAGTGTCTATTTTTCAGTTAATGAAGAATTTGTGGTTAACAAAAAGTGAGGTGGAAAATATTATTTCAGTTACAGTAGTTTCCCCATCTCTGCAGTTTCTGTTTCCGCAGTTTCAGTTATGGTCAACCACAGTCTGAAAATAGATGAGAACAGCACAACAAGATATTTTGAGAGATGGAAAGAAACCACATTCATATAACTTGTATTATAGTACAGGATATTGTTATAATTGTTCTATTTTATTATTAGTTGTTTATCTCTTACTGTGCCAAGTTTATAAATTAAAATTTATTGTGGGTATGCACAAATAGGAAAAACATAATATGTATTGGGTTTGGTGCTATCTGCAGTTTCAGGCATCCACTAGGGGTCTTGAAAAATCCCACATGGTTAAGGGGGGACTTTATATATAAAGCAGCACAAAAGAAGCTCCGCGATAGTGGAGAGGACTAAATTGGAAATTCCAGTTTAAGCTTTGTCATTCTCTTTCTCTGTCACCTCATTTTTCCAGGTCTTAGTTTCCTTATCTATAAATTGATGAGTTTAGACCAATCTCTAAGATTCTTCAAACTCTGAACCTTTAGTGGATATGTTAGTCAGGATAATCTAGGCTATGATGCAGAAACAAGAATTTCAGTGGCTTAAAACTTGAAGATCCAAGCTGACAGAAGCTCTGTCATATTGTAGCTACACCATCCAGAAGACAAGCCCTCCAAAGTCTTTGCACAAGCATAAGAGATAACTGAGGGTCAAGCACTGACTTTTAAGTGCTCTGGCTCAGGTGTGACATACACAACTTCCACTCACAGCCTAGTGACAGCTGGCTCTGTCCAACTGCAAAAGGTTGAGGAAATGTGGAGGAGCAAATGGATATTCAGTCTCTGCTGTGGTGGGTCTAGGACTCTAGGCCTAGATCATAGGCTCACATCATGTATGGACTAGTTACCATGACACAGATATTCCAGTGACCACAGACAATACCTCCAAGAAGGAGCTGCCATCTTCCAGAAATGTTTCAGAACTCACAAATACATGAGCATGTGGATGACTCCAAACCACTCATCACCAACAGGGCAAAACCAATGCAAATGCAAGGTCTCCCAGCAGTGTGAGAGGAAATGCACAGATGATTTGTTTGAGACCTAATAGGAGGTGGGAAGAAGAGCCTGTGTGAAACCATGAAAGGACTGAAAATGGGTCTACATCTCATGATTCTTGCATTCCACCTCACCTAGCACACTGGGCTGGAAGAGTGAACCAAAATAAGTTGCTTAAAGAGTTCTTTTTGATACAGCAAAACAGATTCCAGATGCAAACTAAACAAGCTGGAGGCAGAGAAGGCATTGCACTCAACAAGCAGGTGTTTACCAGCTGGCTACCTGGCTGGCTCACTCAAAATCAGCAGTAGAGATGTAATTCCTCCATAATCCCAGACAAGGTGAAGAATCTTGGCTGCTTTCCACAGATCCTGTGCAGCCCTGGTGAATTTTGGGAGGTCCCCTCTCTGCAGAATGAGTCCAGTTGAAGAAGAAGAAAAAGAGGTTTAGAATAGATCTACCTGGGGCCTGGGGCTTCCACAGCTACATCATAGATTATGCATGGGTCCTCCTTCCAAGTCCTGGAATAAATCTCACTGGGTGCTGCCTTCATAATCTGAACACATTTGGTTTCACAAGGCATTAAGTCACCCAGGATATATGGAGAGGAAAGAAAAATGGAGTGATCCTCCAGGTAGCGATTCAGTTTTTCTTTAGATTGAGGGTTCAGCCATCTCTTCATCTTCCAAAAGATCCACTGGGGAATGTTTTCAAAGGGTAGTCTCCCCTTTACTTTACTGAATGGCTATCTAGAAAAATAGCCATCTCACTATTTAACACCCAGTTCATCTAGATGACTCCACGTGTAGCTTCTCTCAGGGAAGACACTTTTTCAAAGCAGGGTGGATATTCTCAGATGCCAGGCCGTTGAGTAGCATTTGCTGAGGCAGCAGATTCCTGTGCTCTCCTTTCCCCACCTCCCCCTACCCTGTTCCTACCCCCATTCTTTGGAAGATCCCTAATCCATTAGAAGCACAGCTGGAGTGGGAAAGCCTGGCTGGGTCCAAAGCCTGAGGTTAAACCATGTCTGACTAACTCATCCAGTGGGCTTATCAGAAGTCTCTTAAGTGTGCTAGATCATTCATTCTAGGGAATAAAAGAGCCAGGAACTTGCCTACCTCTGTTAAAAACAAAACAAAACGAAAAAAACTTCAGTCATCAGAGGAGGCTGAGTTCATCTCAGAGCTGACCACTTGATTCTGTTCCCAGCCAGCCTCTTTGACTCATGTCAGTCTGATAAGATGAATAAGAACCATTTGCTAAATAAGTTATGTGCCAATTACTATATCAAGTGCTTTAAATACTTTATCTAAATACTAAAATACTTTAACCCTCTTAACACTATATACGAGATATGTCTTTCTTAAGACGAAGAAACTAATCCTAGTGAAGGTGTTTGGAGGTATAGTGACTGGCCTGGGTTAGGGGCTGGCATTACAGAGGAGCTCTCCTTCCCAGTGAGAGGTGGGGCTGGGATTTGAACCCACCTTTGCCTGGTTCCAGGACAGGTGCTCTTTCCACTTTACTGTAAGCCAAAAATCCTAAGACAGAGTAAAATACAAAAGGAAAGTGAGGCCTCTTTCTCAGCTTGCCCAGAGAGCATCGTGCAGCCTTGGATTCTCAAGTGCTCCAGCTGAGACAAATGGTGGAAGAGCCTGGAAGCCAGGATGTTGCCCAGCGAATGGCTGGCATGCGGTGATGGAGCGGTGGCAACACCTTGCAGGAACACATTGGTTAAGAAGCGTATGAGCCCCAGCCCTCCAGAAGCACGCGGGGACCACCTACAGGGGCCGAGGCCTTGCATAAGCAGGTGGGGCAAGAGCCCTTGAAGTCCAAGTTAGCATCCTACTGTGACAGCACTAATTCTCAGGGGCGAATGATGTCCAGGGAAACCGGGGCCACCAAAACAAAGAAATGGACAAAAACCTCAGTGCCATTAGATTGGAAGGAAGGTTACAAATTCTTTAGCCTTCTGACTTTAAAAAAATAACAATAGAATGTTTTTATTATTTGTCTCGTAAGTTTTAGGTGGAACCTCAGTATATTTAAAAAAAGAAAATCAAAGCCTGCTTCACCTCCCTTTATTCCTCCGTGGTGGCCACCGGTCTAATCTGATTACCTCATTTTGCAGGTAAGAAAACAGGCCCTGGGAGAAATAAAGCAATTTGTTCCAGGCCACAGCATCAGCTAGCTCAGGTCTTTTCAGTGCACTGCACAGGCCACTGAGCCAACTGCTGCTTGCCCTCCAATGTCGCCCAGTTCTGTGGGCCTGGGGGAGTTTCCTAACCACACCTGGCCTGTCCTCTAGAGCCATGTTTCTCCCAGTATGGCTTACAATCAAGAATGGTCCACAGCCAAGTGGTGGCCCATGAGGATGGCGAAGTGATGCAAACATATGAGTGCTCTTTGCAGTTCTGATGAGCAATGATGCACAGTTCTATAGACTTTCATTTTTGTGTATGAATATGGGCTAGTTCTTAATAACATACCAAGTACAATTAAAGATTGTCAAAAACCTAAATTTTTGAACTAAAATGGGCAGTTTCTGGAGTTTGGTAGGGACCCTAACTCAGTAGACCACCAAAGAGTCTGTCTCCCTCACACCACTTGGCACTTGGCTGAAGCTCCTACACACGCGTGGATGTGCAGAGAGCTGCGACTCCTGAAACGGTGGCGGCTGCCCGTGTTGTCAACATGGTGTCCTTGTTGTCTTGAGTGGGTCCTAATTTTCAATGGCTGCTCTTCTTAAATGAATCAAGATATCTGCAGACTCTCGCTTGTTAATCATTTTGTGTTTAACTCACGTGGTATTAAATTCTTGTTGTTATTAAGCTCTTCTCCAATGCCTTGTTATCACCAAGTTCTTTCTCCACTTGAAAATTGGACCAAGTCAGACAGACCTTCTTGTCCTCATTTTGGAGGCTGGGCTCCAGAGAGGAAGGAACCCCGACTACAAATACCTGTGTAAACGGCCAGGTAATCTGGATGGACAAAATGAGAAGTTATTTGAACCAAAACAGAAACTAATTTCGGCCACTAAAATCCTGAGAAGAGTGGCTCTGATGTTAAGACCCACAGTCCCCCATGCCAGGCAGCACGCACAGCTGGGGAAGGACCAGGGAGTCATGGAGTGAATCTCAGTAGCTTCAAATTCTAGCCTTGCACAGACCACACAGCTATCCCTGTGCCTGCAGACGAGGAAAAATCACACACAGGAAGAGACTGCCGGACCAGGTGTCTTCACACCACCTCTGTCACTGTCCACTCACCACCATGCTTTTTGTCCCCCCCACCCCGCCACCCATACTTTACTCATTCCCCCCCTGCCATCAGGTTTCCATTCCCACTTATGGGGCCACATGGCGTTCTTGAACCCTTACCAGCCACCTCTTAACTACTAAACCCTACAGTCTGTACTTGGTCCCTGTTATAAGTTGAATCATGTGTCCCCCTGCCAAATGTTGAAGTCCTAAGCGCCAGTACCACAGAATGTTCTCTTATTTGCAGATGTAATTAGTTAGGATGAGGTCATACCGGAGGAGGGTGGGCCCTTAATCCAATATGACTGGTGTCCTTGTGAGAGGACTCTGTGAAGACAGGTATACACAGCAAGAGGACTCTCATGTGAAGAGACTGGAGTTACACTGGCCCCTACAAGCCAAGGAATGCCTGGGGCCACCAGCAGCGAGGAACAGGGCAGGAAGAATCCTTTCTTAGGCTTTGGAGGGAATATGACCCCACCAACACCTTGATTTTGGACTTCGAGCTCCCAGAACTGTGAAAGAATAAACTTCTGTTGTTTTAAGTCATCGGTTTGTGGTACTTCTTTATGGAAGCCTGAGGAAACTAATGCAGTCCTTGTGCTGCATTTCCAACCTTTTCCATTCACCGCTCCTCGTGCAAAGCTCTCCTTTGTCTTGAGCTCCTCACCCCAGCCAGCGTCACTGCGCTTCTCTTCTGCTCAGAACTTCTCTCCTGCTCAGCACTTCTCTCCTCTGGCTCGGTCCCCACCTGCCTTGCCTCTAAAGGTAAGTGTGTGCGCCTTGTGCCCCACCCTCCAACTTTGCTCTTTTTGTGCTAAGCCTCTCCTTAGCTTTCAGCTGTCACACTCATGGAGATGACTTTCCAATTGAGATCATTCAGTTATTGAGCACCTACTGTGTGTTAAGCACAGTTAGATGCTACAGGTGTATGATAAAATAACACAGCCATAGGACTAGAACGTTTCCTCTGAGTTTCCTGTCCTCCGGCTCCGTGCTGCCTACAGCTCTATCTGGCACCTCGACTCTTGTCCACCAGCCTTCCTTCCCAAACTGTTCCCCCCCTCATTTCACTATTTTGGTTAATTGCTCCATCAGTGTTCTATTTCCCCAGGCTGGTGACCTTGGATTCATTTTTGATGGTTCCTTTTCCTGTAACAATCAATCAATCATCTTATCCCCTAGATTCTGCCATTACTTTGTCCCTCCATAACCATCCCTGTGTAGGCCCACATTAATCCTCATCTGAAATATTCTGGCAACTTCCTCTTCATTCTCTCTACTTCCCATCTCCCTTCTGAGTCATCTTATGAGAATAATTGCCCTTCCTCAAGCACAGCTGTGATTAGACATTCCCTTAGCAAACCCTCAATGGCTCCCCACTGACTGGCAAATTAAGTATAAATTGCTCACCCAGCATCTAAGGTCTTTTATGATAAAGCCCTGCTCTGCCTCATGCCCCAACTCTTCCCTGCTATACCTCACACATCAATCACATTAGATGACTTCTGGCACGTCTCTATCTTGGTATTTCTGCTCATGTTATTCCCTCTACCCAAAAAAGCAAGAATGCTTTTCCCCACTCCTCTAGCCCCACCTGGTGAGATCCTAGCCATCATCCTTCAAGGGCCACCTAGAACATCACTGCCTTCTTGTGGCCCTTCCACCAGGAGGGGTCCCTGCCCTCTTCAACCTCCCATCACCCATGGGTGGAACTTCTCTCGAGTTTGATTGCACTTGTCCCATTTGCATCCCTGCCTTGTCTCCACAGCTGGACTGTGTCCTATCCTCCATGACAGATGTGTGGAGAATATACCAGGAATAGACAGTGTGGGTTCTGTTCCAACTTTATTGAATTAGTAACATTCTAGGAGTGGCAGCACCCTGGGACATAATAATATTCTGAAAAGCTCTTTTAAAACACAGAAGAAAGAGCCTGACAGGGATCTGAGCTGTCATAGTGACCTGTCTTTTTGAGATTTAGTGGGACCTGAAAGAAAAGCAGAATAGAATTTAAAAAAAAAAAAAAGTCTGTCTCATAAGACACTGACATCTTCACAGCATAAAATTATAAAAATAACAGCCAATATTTATACATCACTTACTGTGTGCCAGACATGGTTCTAAATGTTCCACATACAGCATCTCAATTCACTTAATCCTTCACAAAACCCTTTTGCTGATGAGGACCCAGAGCACAAAAGGGTTAAGCATCTTGCCCAGGTGGCTGATGACAAGCTGCTGCTGACACTCTGATTGCTCATTCTCAATATAAACACCCTGAGGCATCTCGCCCAAGATCACAGCTAACTGGTGAGTGAGCTGAACCTGAGTAGACTGGCTCCCCATCCTCTTCCTACCCTGTAGCAACAGGAAGGAAGCCCCTCCCCCTGCAGCTGTGCTGAGCCCTCAGAACATATCCCGCCCTTCAACCTGCATGGTTCTGTCTAAGAAGCCCCCTTCACATGTAAAATAGTGTCCCCAGAGGAGCCTCCTTGGAGCCATATTTTATACCAAGTAGCCGTGGAGGGTCATCCCCATGGGGCTTCTGCATAACCCTCTCTAAATATGGTGCCATAGTCCCTGACCAGAGGATGAACTCAGCAGGATGGCCACTGGGAGGTGCGTGAAGGGTATGGGGCTTAGATGCTCTGAATAAACAGAAAACAGGCCCCACCATGTCATGAGGTTGGGGTGGCTGCCTTAGCTGGCTCTATTTCCCCCACCTCCATACCACCCGGCCCTCCCCTGTCCACCAGGGGCTGGGACGAGTGCTAGGACGCAACACTGTGCTGAAGCCAGACACCTGGTTCTCTGGCGCATCCCCACTCCAGTTTCCCACTCATGGTCTCCGCTAAATAACAAGTGCCGTGTTAGAAGATGGACCATGGCAGGGGCAAGAATGCGGATGCCACGGGTGGGCAGGCAGGTTGGAAGCGGGAAGCTCCCCTCCTCCACTCACCCCCATGGGTTGTGCAAGCTGGCGTGAATTGTTCCCATTTTGTGCCAGGCACCTTTGTAAGGACACTTTATGTTTTTTTTTTTTTTTAATTTTTATTTTGTCAATATACACTGTATATGATTATTAT
>NW_007729872.1:0-1342 GCF_000696425.1 Galeopterus variegatus
GATTCTCTAAATTGTGTCTTTATCCATGCCCTGACACCCAGCTGTTTAAATTGCTGCTGCTTTATGTTTTGTTCTGAAATTTGGTAGGGCAAGTCCTGTACTATTCTTCAGAATTGTCTTGGCTACTTTGTTTCTTTCTAAGATCAGCTTAAATGACCAGGTTCAGCAGAACCTTGAATGCCATGTCACTGACAGTTTCAAGCAAGGAGATGACATGGTCCGCATTTCATTTTTCACACTCGTGAAACTATATTGGGGTTGGATTAGAGAAGATAAGACTAGAGGCAGGAAGAAGAAAGTGTGGGGGCCCAAACCAGTCTGTGACAGAAGAGGTGGGCAGGGAGGGGGTGTGCAAAATCTGGGGGACATAATAACTGTGTAAGGCAAGTGCAAGGGGGAGTGACAATAGTCTGGGAGGATTCCTGCCAGGGACAAACACACACACACACACACACACACACACACACTGTTCCTGGCCATGTGACTAAGTGACCAACAGTGACTCCAGCCAAAACTGGAAATACAGGAGGAGGCACACAGGAGAAGGTTCAGCCTCGGCAGTGCTGAACTTAGGGTGTCTTAGGAAAGGTCAGATGGACAAAGCATGCCAGGAGATGGAAATGTAAGTCTCAGACTCAGAAAAGAGGACTGCAGTAAAAATTTAAGAGTCAGCAGCATATCTGGTCAAATCAAAAACAGGAGCCAAAGAAGGAGGCCTGTGTAGACAACTCCAGCGTGAGAAGCTGTCTGAGGATGAGGAGCTCATGGAGAAGACAGGGTGACAGTGATTGAAGAGGTGCAGAGAGAAGCAGGAGAGGGTGGCACTGTGGCCACCCAGGAAGTGAAGCATTTTCAGGAGCAACCCCTAGCATCAGGCACCAAGGGCTCTGGTGAGAAGGCCATGAGTGCTCGCTGGTTTGGCAGGAAGGAGGTCAGTGGAGGTATCATTAGGTACAAAAGTCAGATTTTAGTGACTTGAGTGAGTGAGAAGAGGAGAGGAGCACAGACCTTGATTTGAGAAAGCATGGCTGCCTGGGAAAAGCTCTGGGTGAGGGGACCCGAAAAAGAGACTCCAGTGTGTCTGTAGGCTGGGGGAAGGAGCCAGAGAGAGAAGGGGAAAGTGCTGCAGAGAATTCTCAGAGGAGACAAGTCAGCCCTGGACAAAGGAGCCCCACCCGAAGGCCAGTGTGAGAGACAGGCCAAATCTGACAACCAGTTTTCTCCCTGAAGTAGAGAGTGGTGTTGTTTGAAAGGGCGGGGAGTTAGGGGTTGGGCAGGGGGCTAAGGAGAGAGGTGATGTTCAGGAACAGTTGTTGGGAACAATGAAAAAGCTGGCCAAAGC
>NW_007729872.1:2101-33964 GCF_000696425.1 Galeopterus variegatus
TCTGACAACCAGTTTTCTCCCTGAAGTAGAGAGTGGTGTTGTTTGAAAGGGCGGGGAGTTAGGGGTTGGGCAGGGGGCTAAGGAGAGAGGTGATGTTCAGGAACAGTTGTTGGGAACAATGAAAAAGCTGGCCAAAGCCTAATAAAGGGATTGGCGGTGGGACCCTGGAAGACGAAGGAGAAGGTGCTGTGCCCAGTGGGGTGTGGAGAGAGAAGGGGAGGTGAAACAACTAGCGAGAAGTGAGATCTCAGCCAGCAGCAGAATTCAGAACCAGAGACAGTGTAAGCTATCTGCCTCGTGAGTCTTCTGAAATGCCAGGAGCAGGGTAGACTGCCCACAGTCTACAGGCTGAGAATGGGGGCCACTATTTTGGATGTTAAAATAAGTATGACACAAGCAGGCTGGAGGACATGGAGACCCTTATGCCACTTGTGTACCTGTAGGATCTTGTGGTGGAGATATGGGTCTCTGGCTGGGCCTCGGGCTTTACAGATCCCAGGGAAAGTTCCCCAGCATGGCCAGGCAGCAGCCCCTTGATTTGCTCTGCTTTTCATGTGTTCTGCAGACACTGGCAAAGCCCCTCTGGGAAAGCCCTGGCCCCCGCCACCAGTGTCTGGCCCTGATAGCTAGGACAAGGCTAGCATCTGGGGTCACCTTCCTCAAAGACCTCCCTTCCCAAGACACAAAAACTAAAGCGTGCAAAAGTGGTCAGGGCTGCATTCCTCAAAACATAGCTGAGGACGTGGCCAGCATGAAGGGTTCTGCCTCAGCCTCTGCGTATTGTGCTCATTGGGGTTTGTGACTCCCAACTCCTCAACTCTGATGACCTCCTTTTGGTCCCGTAACTGGATTGAGAAGGACATGGTAATAGTTACCATAATAAAATAAGTATGAGTGCTAACTGGAAAGTCTACGTAAGCTACCTCACCAACCCCCCCCCCAACCACCTGCAAGGCGAATCGAATCTTTCCCATTTTTCAGATGAGGAAACTCAAGATGAGAGGCTCGAGGAGTAAATTAAGTAACCTGTCCAAGGTCCCCCAGATAGATCCCAGACCTGGGGTCTGAACCTTGTCTGTCCTGCTGTGCTGAGTCCCTTTTTGCTGAATAAGTGGGTAGAGAACAGAAAGTGGCTGTATAAGGGCTCAGGGGTTAGGGCATGGGCTTGGAGTCAGAGGACATACATTAAAGTCTCAACTTTGTCACTCACCAGCTGGGTGGCCTCATAGAAGTCATGCCTTGGGGAAATGGGGCCAGATTGCTGATCCCCACGTCCACACATGGCACTCTTCCTTCGGCTCTGTATTAGCCAGTGGGGCTACCCAGTCAAAGGGCACTGTGCATAGCAGGACACTGGCTGTCCTGACAGTTGGTTTTCAGCCTTGGGAGTTAATTATGTTGGGAGGGAGGAGTCAGTATCTAATGAACAGGAAGCTACAGGGGGTGGGGGGGCTTGTATGAACCTGCTCCACCTGTGACAGCCGGGACAGGTGGCTTCCCGCAAACCTTGACCCAGCCTTCACAGCCCCCACCCCCACCACCATAACCCCCTCATCGTGCTCTCTCTGCTCTGTTCACAGGCCCCTCTGCTGGCTCCAGTTCTACAAGGTTCAGCCGGAGACCCACCTGTCCTGATGCATCTGTTGCTGGCAGCCTCCCCACACCTCCAGTCCCCAGACACAGGAAAAGCCACAGCCTGGGCAACAAGTGGGTGACTGAGCAAGCCCTCCCCCAGGGCTTCAGACTGGGCCACGCATGGGGTGTGGGCAAAAGAATGCTGGGAATTACTTGCCAGCCAGTCAGTCCCTTCCCCGACCGCCCGTTCTGGGAGTTACTGATGGTACCTCTTGGCTGGTGCGCTCTCCAGAGGCTGCCCTGCTCTGCATAGGCTGGCCGGGGCTCAGAAGAGCTGAGGGGTGGCTGCAGCAGCATAGTCCACATGCCACTGACTGTGACAGTGTCACAGGCTCAGTAGCTAATGGAGGAAGGATGTAGGGAAGATCAGGGAAGCAACAGTGGATTCCAGAAAATTTGCTAAAGATCAGTTAGTGACTCACAGAGAATCCTAGAGTCCGGTGGACACCATTGACTGTCATCCAGGGCAGTGTCAGGTGTCTCATGGAGTCAGCCTGCAGAGCAGTGAACCTGTTGGCTCCCCAGCCCTGTGGGGCTCATGGCTAGGGGACATGCATGGCTCCTCAGCAAGGCTGGGGGCAGCCATGGCCCTTTCCCCAGGTGTTGGGCACATGCTCCTGAATAGATGAGTCCATCTATCCCTCTCTCCTTCCTTCCCTTCCTACCTTCCTCCTCCTTCCCATCTTTCCTCCTCCCATCTTTCCTTCCTCCCTCCTTTCCTCCCTCCTTCCTTTCCTCCCTCCCTCCTTCCTTTCTTCCTTTTTTCCTTTCTTCCTCTTTTCCTTCCTTCCTTCTTCCCATATTTCCTCCTCCCTCTCTTCCTTTCTTCCTTCCTTGCTTGTTTCCTTCCTTCCACTACTAAGGCACAAGCCTCAGCCCAGCCCAGGCTGGCCCTGGAGGAGCTCACAGGCTGGAGAAGAGAGTTGCTCTCTGAGTGTTCAGTGCCTCCTCTGTGCTAGGTACTCTGCCACATGCCTGTCAAGCATTATCTCATTGAGTCCCCATGCAGGCCTCTGAGGGAAGTGCTATTATTATACACCTTTTAAGAATGAGTCCAACGAGATTCAACAAGATGAAGTCCCTTGCAATGGTGAGGAAGTGTTGGAGCAAGGATCTGGCCCAGGTGTGTGTCACTCCGGAAGCAGACATGCTGGCCATGGCCCATTGCCTCTCGTTTGTGCAGCCTCATCACTCACACACACTGTCTGCCCACCTGAGCCTCGTGATCATCATGGGAGATAGGCAGGGCTAGTCTTGTTAGTCCCCACTTGACAGATAGAGAAACTGAGGCTCAGAAGAAGGATGTGACTTGCTCAAGGTCATGCCATGAGAGAGGCAGAGCCTGGACTATGCCATGGCTCTGGGTGGAGGCCTTTCTCCTGAAGCCGCGCCGTCTGCTCAGGACCCCGGGGCAGGTGTTAAGTGCTGCTACTCCGTAGATATGGAGCTTTGCCTTCTTTCTTCCTTTCCATTTCCAGTATGATGTGTCAGTTGAGTGTAGTTGAGAGTAAGAGTGCAACATTCCCATCGGAGAAAGCGAGGCATCTCCTGGACGACAGTGTCCTAGAGTCCCGCAGTCCCCGCAGGGGTCTCACCCTCACCTCCTCCTGTGCTGTCACCAACGGACTCTCCCTAGGTAAGCGTCTCTGGCCTACACAGACAGGCGGGGGGGCCACAGGCCCAGTGTGTGATCCCTGTCTGTCTTTGTGTCACTATGCCATGCCCAGTTGCACTGTCACTCACCCCTCACCCTCCTGCAGAGGTGGCTCCCTGCAGGATTTGCCCAGAGCCAGGGAAGCCTTCATTTCCCAGCTCCACGGGCTTTATGAAGAGCCTGCTTTGTCCTCATCCTGTTGGTAGCCTCCAAGTGTGGCAGGAAGGTGGGAGAAACCGCTGAACATGTGCTTGAGACCAGCTGTCAGTGGTTGACAACTTCCACAGCCAAGCTGCTGCCATAGTAGGGCTTCTGTCCCTGGGGGAGCCACAAGACCCAGGGCCCTGCAGAGCAAAGCCCAGAAAGTTGCCTGGGGATGGCAGCTGGGTGGGCCACCAGGCTCTCACTTGTGTCCTTCTCTTCACACTGAGAAACAAGAAGTAGGGAGGATGAAAAATTGGTCTTCAGGAGTGAAATTGCTCAACTGAGCATCAGCCAGAAATGGTGCTTATGTCAATAGAAGGGACAGAAACTGTGCTGCTGAGGCTGGATGGGGGGGTAGTTGATGTTAGGGCTGAGGCTAATGTTGACCTCTGGTCACAGATCTGTCGTCTGCAGTGCACAGATCAGCTAAGGGCAGGTGGGCACCACCCTATCATTACTGCTGTCATCCCAGGGCACTCTAGTGGCTGTTGCCTTTCAGTGTGTCTGTGCTTCTGTGGTCTGTGTATCTGTGTTCACTTACCATAACAGGGAGTCCTCCCAGGGTTGGTGGTGGGGTAGGCAGTTGCTAAGCTGGGAGTCTGATGTGGTGAGGATTATAGGGCAGAGGGCCCAGGAGCATGGGGGAGTGGGGAGGGGGAGGCGGGAAATAGGAATAACAGACTGGAATCTCACATCACACGTCCCCATGACATTAGACCAGTCTCAGAGTCCGTGTCCAGGAGGGCAGCTGCCTCCCACCCCAGAAGTCTATGACAAGCAAGTTCCTGTCTGCCTCTGTCCCCAGAAGAGGCCATCCATCCTGCTTGGACCCAGTCAGGGCTATACAACAGCTTAGGACAGCACATCATGGCTCATAGGTGTGCCTTGGAAGAAGAGGTCTGGGTTCCGGATGTTGGGGGAAGGCTGGGTTAAACAAGGTGAGCAGGTTTCTTCTGAGACTTCGATATGCAGATGGGTGGTTATGAATCCCCCAAGAAGGCATCAGAGTCTGCAGGTTCCCACGTTCTTTGGTCATGGAACCTTTTCCCTTGGAGTGTCCAACAGGACCTGGGTTCTAAGGATGTCCTCTGGGAAGTGCTGGCCCAAGAGCACTCAGCTGGGCAGCAGAGCAGCTGTGTGACATCCAGGAAACTTTCTGAGCTGTGCCTGTGTCCAGGCCTCGCTGTTCCGAAGCAGAAAACCGAGTCAGATGCAGTGCTGTCCAGTGTCCAGGTGGGAAGTCACAAGGCTGCTTGGTCCGGCCCTCTAGTCAGGGTCTCAGAGTGTCCATCCATTTGGGGCTAAAAGCCCAGAGTAAGTGGCTATGTGCACACGTGCCCTGTTTGCAGCCAGACTGGTCCTCCCCACCCTGTAACGAGGGCCTTTCTCAGGCCAATTCCAAGGGGACTTAGTGCTCTTGCTGGCAAGCAACACTGAAGCTCAGAGCCTGCAAGCTCTGGGGGAGGGTATGAAGCATCGCACCTGATGCTCCAATGACAGGAGAAAATCTCTCCTTGGAGTGGCTTTGGGGGAGGGGCAGGCCTGAGGGAGGAAGAGAGGGCAAAGCAGTGGGGCGCAGCCCCTGAATCCCCTGGCTAGGGGTCTGAAGGGGCCCTCCCTTAAGGTGTCTGTCGAAGGCTGGCAGCTGCTCTGTGACCAGTGAGTAGTCAAGCTGTGAGCCTTGGGGTAAAAAGTGCTCGTTTGGTATCCTTCCCCAACAGGTGAGGCCTGTTCTAGCCTTGGCTTCACTTGGGCCAGAAGGGAGGCTGTGGGGGGCCCATCCAGGTCCAACAAAGGCCTGAGGACCCAGATCCCAGTAGGCCAGTGGGCAAGCAGCTGTAGCCCTTGGGGATAGCGGGAAGGGAGTGGTGGCCCCGCCAGGGAACGGTGGGATGGGGTGGTTCTCTTGACCCTCCCAGAGTCAGAAAGAGCAACAGCAAAACGTCGACTCACATTGACACCCACAGAGTCAAGAAGCTATTTCTCTGGCACTTCTGTGAGCTTAGGGGCCTGGACATGGTGACCCAAGAGAACAGGCCCCTCTTCTGTGAGACCACCGTGCTCATTGATCTGTGTTCCTTTTCCAGGCAGTAGTGAGAGCTCAGAGTTTAGTGAAGAGATGTCTTCAGGGCTGGAAAGGTGAGTGTGGCCTCAGCGCAGCCTCCCTCCCAGGGGAGGTGCTCAGGGCCTAGGGAGCTGAAGTCAGGCTCTGGGTAGGCATGGCCCTGCCCCACCCACCCCAATAACTTGGCCTCAGTCAGGCTGCTCTGTGGCCGGTGCAGGGCCAACCAGGAGGGAGGGTGGAAGAGCAGGATGGGTGTGGGGGGTGCTAGCCCCCGTGCTCTGAGCAGCCCACTCCTCATCTGGTCTGGAGCCAGCCCAGGAGTGCTCTCCCTCCAGCTAAGCTGCAAGAGGAGGCCTGGGTGAAATTGGAAGCCAGAGACTTGGCCCAGTCTTGAGATGGGCGTGTGGCTCCGCCTGGTGGGGCCCGAGAGTGTTGCACCCACATGATCTCAGGCCTTGGGCGTCCATTGACCACCACCCTGCTAGACACTGCCAGGGAAGAGCTACAGCTGCCACACACCCTTATGGACCCCTCAGCCCAGGATTTGCCTCCCTGCAGTGAGCCTGTCTGCCGTGGGCATGAGGCCTCCCACTCAGGACCTACCCATCACACGTACTCCACGTACTGATGCTTTCATGTGCCAGTGGGCTCTACGAAGACAGGGAATGTCATGAATGGGGTGCTCCCACAGCCCTGGCTGCCAGAGATGACAGGCATCGTGATGACTCAAGATCCTAGGGGAGGCAGGGGAAATCCAGGCACACAGAATGTTCGGGAAAGGCAGGTTTGCACTGTCCTTCAGGGTGGCCCTCCACCAGCGTCCAGGGGCCTGTACATGCAAACATGTGTACACACACAGTCACACATACACACACATACACACTCACAGTTACATACACTCTCGTGGTACACACACTCAGTTACGCACGCTCTCACATACACATGCACTAAGTTAAACACACATGCATACTCACAGTTACTCTCTTACATGCACACATGTACTCGCAGTTACACACTATCATGTACACACTTGTTTATACACTCTCACACACACACATGCATACTCACACTCTCTTACATGCACACATGTACACACAGTTACACACTATCATGTACACACTTGTTTATGCACTCACACACATGCATACTCACAGTTACTCTCTTACATGCACACATGTACACGCAGTTACAAACTATCATGTACACACTTGTTTATACACTCTCACACACACACATGCATACTCCCTCACAGTTACATGCACCCACATGTACACATGCACATACACAATAACACACTCACATGTACATATGCACACACTAAACACTCAACACTCTCACACTTATGCATGTACAGTTTTACACATACACATGCGCACTCTCACAGGTGCACTCACATACGCCTTCATACTTATGTGGACATGTACACACACATGCACATACACATGAATGCATGTACATACACTCTCACAACACATACACTCACACATGTGCATGCACACACGCTCACACACATACACACCTGTCTTCTCAGTCACCATAATCGTAAAATGATCAGAGAAGAGGTGGATCCTGCCTAGCAGCTCCTCACAGGGTAGAGGTACTGTCTGATGATTAGTGGTCCTTGTTGAGCATTGCATGTGTGCCAGGCACTGTCTTGGTGCTTTACGTGCCTGGACTCACTGAATCCTTTGCAGTCCTACCCAGTAGCTGTTCAGACTGTCCCCGTCTTACACATGTGGAAAGCAAGGCTCAGAGAGGCGATGTCACTTGCCTGTTTCACACTCATTTGGCATGGGCAGAGCTGACCCAAATTCACGTCCTGACCACTGAGCCCACCTCTTCATTGCTGCCCCACACCTCGGCCAGACGCTGGCCTGATGTCGCTCAGTCATTCTGTCTGTGAAACCCAACATGGAGGGCTGGCAGGGGGAGTAATGATGCCATGAGCTCTCAGAGTCTGTCTGCCCCCACCCCAGGACTCCTGGAGGGACATTTGCCCTTTTCCAATTTGGGTTGCTCAGGCAAATGGGCCCAGCTGCTCTTGCTCTGGGAGCCACCCCACCAGGGGGGAGGAGTACCAGAATGGCACAAGGGGCAGACTGCAGAACTCTCAGCACCATTCAGGGGACTCTTGGGGACATCCAAGGAGGGGGGCTTATAGGCAAGCCAGCATGTTCCCTGGCTACAGGCCAGTGAGACAACATCACACGTGAAACTTGGGCACAGTGCCAAGATCCTGAATAGCAACCAAACCTGCACCTATTTGTTCATCTGTTCCTTCTTTCACTCGTTCATCCCTTCATTCACCCATGTGTTCATTTATTCATTCCATAGCTGCTTATTGACAACCGCTCCCTGCCAGACTCTATGCTAGTTTCTGAGGGTGTAGCAGATATGGTTCCTGCTAAGTGCCCAGGACTGAGATGGGCTACCAGGAAGGCAGATGGTGAGAGAGAAGGCCTTGCCCCAGGAAGGTGGTGTTGTACACAGCTCAGTCACGAGCGCTGTAAGCTGCAGCATTTTGTGGCATTTAGGTCACTATCCACCGGAACATCTATGGTAGACACTTTTTGGGTGGGGTCTCCCATGAGCACTGGTCTCATGCTGGCCCATCTGTGCAGATGCTCAACCCTGATTCCAGCAGCCTTCGAACAGCCCTGCAGGGGGGATGTCCTGTCTCTCATGCTCTCAGGACCTAGCGCCTGGCCCAGCCCCTCCTTGCTGAGGGGAGCAGGAGGCCAGCTGCTTTGGAAGATGTCCCTATTGACATCTGACTCGCCCACCAGCCCCAACCCTGGTAAGTAGCTCGGCCCAGGCCAGGATGAGAAATGGAGCCAATACCAGGATGAAGGGCAGGGAGACCCTGGCCAGTGATCCCACACCACACATACCTCCGCTGGTTTGAGGGCACCTCTTAAGCTCCACTGACGCCAGTGTGAACAAGCAGACAGGAAGGTTTCTGTTGTCCGGCCAAGGGTGGGATCATTTGGCCCTGTCTTGTGAGTTTGCCTTCCCGGAGTTACACACATGGACGTCTTAGCCCAAAGGTGGTCCCTGGGTGGCAGCCAGAGTTCAGGCTACATGGGCCCAGTGTGTCCCCAAGGTGGCCAGCCTTAAAGAGTGCCACACTGGTGCCCACTGCACCCCATGGACCCACCATGCAGTTCCCTATGAGGACAGGCCAGGTTAGGTGGGGGGTAGTCACAGGCACCAACCACTGTTCTTGTTGGGACTGTGGAGTGAAGGCAGGGAGCAAAGAGGACCTCCTGCTGCTGCTCTTTGTCCTCCTGTCCCTTCATCCACGTCAGCCCCAGCAAGGTCACGGGGCCTGTGGGGCTGGCGAGGGCAGCCCGGCCCAGAGAGGTGTTCGTTGGTCATTTCTCAGCTCCCAGGCAGCCCTAAAGACCCTTGCCTATCCTCAGGGCCCAGAATAAGGACAGGGCGGCAGTCCTGGGCCAGGGCCATCAAGCACCAGAAAGCCGTGGGCAAGGGTGGGCCTGCTCCACCTAACGTCCCTGACCTGACGCTTTCCTTCCTCACTCAGTGCCCCGGAGTGTGGGGACAGAGGTGGAGGAGAGCCCGCAACACACTCTGCTTCCCCAGGAGCAAAGCGGCCCTGGAAGGCACTGTCAGCAAGTGCTCACTTAGGTGGAAAGTGGGGACTGGGCTTGTGCCGGGTGGTCTCCAGCAAGCCACAGGCTCCTCAGAAGCAAGGGGGGAAGAGCACTTTAGTCAGGAGGTAACAGGTGCTTTCTTATGCCTACTTTGGAAAACAAGTGTCAGCACTAAGGTGAAAATAAGAATATCAGCCTAAGAGTTAAAATATTTTAAATGAGGTTTTTAATTTTTTTAAAAGAGGAACAAAATGGGTTGTAAAGGTGAACACATATGTATGTATGGAAATATACAATATCACTCAGCTTGATTACCTCTGGGTTTAGGGTTATCAAGTGGGTTTTGTGGGGTTTTTTCCCTGTATTCTCCAAGTTTTCCACAATGGGTAAATGTTTCTTTTCTACCCAGAAAAGCAATTAACACTTAACTTTTTTAAAAAAGATGTAATCAGAAATGATTACTGATCAGTTTTTAAGACATGAAATAAGAAAGTGTGTCACAAAGCTCATTCCAACACACCCAGCTGTCAGTCTTCCCTAGTCTGACATCAGCAGGCCATGGAAGGGCCTTCTCATGTGAGAGCCAGACCAGAATACAGGGGTGGGAAGACTAGGGAGCAGCGGGGTCCTTGGAGGGCCCAGCAGTCAGAGGAAACCCCCCTAGAGGGAGGGAGAAGAGAAAGGGAGGGGACTGTGCCCAGCACTCTGTGAAGCAGAGCATGTTCCTCTGCCTTCCCTGGAGGGGTGGGACACAGTAGGGAACCAGTCAGAGCTCACAGGGTCCACAGAGGGTCATGAGGAAATGCAGGATGCGGCAGGAGTGTCCAGCAGGTGACCTGCATCAAGTTCGGGATGGCTTCTGGAGGAAGTGACGGTTGAGCAGAGGCCCAAGGACATTTGGCGAATAGGACCATCATGAGCCCTTAAGGGGGGTCCTGGGGCCTGAGGAGGCTGTGCGCTCTGAATCATGTGCCAGGACGGGAGAGGTGGCCCAGGAACGCTCAGTGTCTCTTAAGAATCTCATGCCAGAGAGAGGGGCTCCATGGCATGTCCTGTTCTCTCAGGTTCTTAAGGACCTCCACAGCAAAAGACATGCCAGCAGTTCTGCAGAGGCCTGGAGTCAGGACCTCTTACTCTCCCAGTCCCTTGAGCACCCTTCTCAGCCTCTTTGAGCCTCAGCTTGTCAGCCCTGCCGTGAGGATGTGCACTGCAAACACCTAGCACCTAGTGGAGCTGCTGCATCTCAACAGCCGATTTAGAGTTTTATGAGTTTCCCTCAATAGGTACCACTTACCAGCAAGAAAGTAACCCAGGGATCTAAGGCGGGGTAGGGAAAGAAAAATTCCCCAAGTGGCAGTTCAGTCATGGGATGGATGGAGGGGAATGAAGGCACGTTTCCACCAGCCACTGTTGGCCTCTAGGATGACACTGAACTGTGGGGAGGACCCCCCTGAGAGGCTGCTGCGGACACTTGGCCCTGAGGGTGCTATAGAGTGTCAAGGAGGTTGGGTGATGCAATTTCTGGCCTCTGTGGGATTTGCTTGTTCATTTTAGCTGGAGGAATTGTCTCCAATGTCCTTAGACAGCAGGAAGTAGAGTCATGGTAACAGAATACCAAGCCCACTACCTCCAGAACAGTTTTTAAAGACAATTATTTCCATCCTTGAGAAAATCAGAGGACTCTGGTAGATGCCCCAGGTTTGCCAGGGCACATGGATGCCTCTCAAGCCCCAAACTCTGCAGTATTTGGGGAGCAATAGGCCAAGGAGGGGTCCTCTTGGCTGCACCACAAGCCTGTAAGTGGCCATTCTCAGAGTGACTCTCACAGAGCCCCTGGCCACCTGACCCCAACTGTGGCTGATGCCCAGGACCTGGGCTCACGCCCCTCACCTGCCCTCCCATAGGTCTGGTTTACTCAGGTCCCTCCTGCTGTCTTGTACCTGAATTCAGCTGCTCTGCCCAGGCCCTTTGGGTGTCATCCCAGTTAAGACCATTTGCCAAGCTTCTGACTTTGATTTCCCCCAAAGATGTGATCTCTTGCCTCACTCCCTTAGCTCCAAACACTAAAGTCTGGCCAGTGAGACTCTACCTAGCTGACTCCTGTGAGAGAGGAGGATGGGCAAAGATCCTGGAGCCTCTAGGTCCCAAGGCCTTTTCGTTTCCCCCAAAGATGTGATCTCTTGCCTCACTCCCTTAGCTCCAAACACTAAAGTCTGGCCAGTGAGACTCTACCTAGCAGACTCCTGTGAGAGAGGAGGATGGGCAAAGATCCTGGAGCCTCTAGGTCCCAAGGCCTTTTCTTGACCCTGTTCTCAGATGCCGGCAGATACAGCTGGGCCCCGCCACCTGGCTGCTGCTGTTGCTTCATGGGTAGCTGAGAAATCTCTGCCCACAGCTTCTCTGTTGAATACTTACAACTCCTCAGAGTCAGCACCTAGAAAATGGGCAGGACTCTCCTATCTCGTGTCTAGCCTTCTCTCTCCATGTCTGCTACACTCCCCTCTGTCTCTGCACCCCTGATTTCAGGACTTCCCAGTGTATAGACAGGAAGATGAATACCTCACAGCTTCCAAGTTTACATGTGATGGTTTCATCCAGCCACTGAGCCTGACTTTCGGTCTCTCACATCTGGTTCCTAATTGCCAGGAGAGAAAATCTGGTCAACTTGATGTGGATCTCATGTCCTGTCTACTCAGAAGTACAAACATGGTTCCTAGGGACCCACTTAGTGAATCAGGGACATTGCCCAGAGAAGGGTGGGTGACTCACAGAGAGCAAAGTTTCTTCAAAAAGTACTGTTAGCAGAATTCAGAGTGGCAGATTCCTGCCTACAGATGAAGGTGAATCATCAGGAAGTGGCCAGGACAAGCCATGGCTTAATGGGACTGGCCACCCATCAAGGGTTTGTTGGTACAGATTAACATTGCAGCATCACCTAGACCCTTCCCCAGGTGCACTACTGCCCGGGCCTCTGTGTACTTGAGACAGAAGTATGGGGGTGGGAGAACCCTACTTCTGCTAAGATCAAGATTACTGAGGCCTCAACATAATTATTATCCAAGACCTCTCTGCCCCCCAACCTCCTAGACCAGCAATGGGGACTCAGAGCTTTATGAAATTGAACTCCCAAGATGCCTACAACCTAATGTGTATCTAGAAAACAATGAAGGCAGAGATGGTCTTTCAGACCTGCCTTGGATAGTCTGAATGCTCATGATGCTGTTGGTCCAAGCTGCTTCTACCTCAACAGCACCACCTACTCTTCCTCTTTTAGTGTTGTGACCTTGGGCAACTGACCCCACCTCTCCAAGCCTCAGATTTCTTATCTATAAGGCAGAGATAATAATCGTGCCTACCTCACGATATTGTATGATTAAATGAGATACTAAATGAAGCCTGCTAAGCATACTGCCTGGCACCCATCATCTCATCAGCACCACCAGCATCATCATCATCGTCATCCCATCATCATCATCACCATCAGCCCATCATCATCCCATCATAGCATCATCACTGTCATCCCGTCATTGTCGTCATCACCATCATTATCATCATCATCACCCCATCACCCCATCATCCCATCGTATCATCATCGCCGTCATCACCATCATCCCGCCAGCAGCATCATCATCGTCACTATTATTACCATCCTCTTTCACACTGTGGAACTGAGGTGTTCTATCTGGTTGCTGCTCTATGTCTTCCTCAGACCAAATTTCCCATGAGCTGCTGATCTGGGTAGGCCTCACTTGCCTGCTACAGCCCTTCTTCCCTCCCCAAGGTTCATTCCTGGGAGGGGACAAACAAATGGCCTTCATAGGACACATTGCATTCAGCCACATTTCCTCAGAAAGATGTTGGGAAAGGTGTTTCCACAGTGGGAGTCCCCATGTCAGTCAGAGAAATCCCATGATTTCTGGGGTTCACCAGATACCACCACTGTTCATTTTGCATTTTCTCGCTTGTAACATTCAAATAACACATCTTCTCAAAGCAGGTTCCTGTGGGTAAAGACACTGGCTCCTCTGTGCTGTTACCTGCCAAACCAGCCAGAGTTGCCCCACCCATCACAACCCTCCGCCAGCTCTGCAGGGACTCAGGTGGGAGGGAAGGCTGGCCGCCACCACCCTGACTCTGTTCTCCTAAAGGCTGACCAGAAGAGTCACCATTATGCTGCCCTTTAAGGCCTGGGGTCGCTCCCTCGACTCCAGGGAGATTAGGCTCTGACTCCCACGGCCTCAAGCAGCTACACCAGCACAGCCCCTCAGCCCACGGGGGGAGCAAGCCTCCCTTTGTCAGCCCTTGCATCTCCATGTCCAGTGACACGCCAATGGGGTGGAAAAAGTGGCTTCACTTCCTTGAACCTCAGTTTCTTCATCTAAAACAGGATGTAAGAACAGTGTCCCTTTCTTGGAGCTGGGCAGATTCATGTGGGAAAGCACTTAGTTGGCACATAGTAAGCAGTTGATAAGAGGCAGCTACTCTTAATTCCAGGCAGCCAAACCACCAGGAGAATACTCCATCAGGGAAGCCAAGGGACATGGGGAGGCTGGGCAGATTCATGTGGGAAAGCACTTAGTTGGCACATAGTAAGCAGTTGATAAGAGGCAGCTACTCGTAATTCCAGGCAGCCAAACCACCAGGAGAATACTCCATCAGGGAAGCCAAGGGACATGGGGACCTGAGAGGTGGCCCTATCCCAGGAGATCCTGAGGCCTAAGAATTTCATAGCCTTTCAGTCTCACAGACACTGACAAAGCTCAGTCAGTGTGAGCTGCATGTGGAGACCCACAGGTGGAGGTGCTTCTGAAAGTAGAATACCAGGAAGCCCCCATACAGTGTGGCTCCAAGTGTGGACACAGTCCCTGTGGTGTACCCCACCACATTGACACCTCTGTCTCTCCCTCCATCCTGGAAGGTCTGTCTCATGGTGTGGCGAAGCGCTTGGGCTTGGTTCAAATCCTGGCTTACAAGGCTCGTGCCTTGGTCAAGTAGCTTTACATTGCTGAGCCTCAGTTTCCTCATTATGGGGAGAAAAATGGTGCTTGAACAAGTGGCCTGGTGCGTATGAGCACTCACCACCTAGTGACTCCATGGTCTGTCTGTGAGCCACCCCAGTCACCCACAGTGTCCCTGCACTCCCCACGAGACCACTGCATTTTGGAGCTGCTCACTCCTTTAAGGACATGCGGAAAGACTGCTTACAAGGTTAGACTGGTTGGAAGATGTTTATTTCAAGCTCTCCATCAACAGGGTCAGTTCTGCCAAGCATCTGTGGAGTATGCCGCCGTGCACTGTCTCACAAAAGTGGGGAGAATGATGGAAAGAGGTAGCAGCACTGGCTTTCTTTGCCTTGTTTGAGGAACTGCTGGTAACTGCAGACAGCCCACAATCGTCACAAGTTTCCTGGAGTAACAGGGAAAAAAGATTCATGAGAAGAAACATGGAGGAGAAGGGCCAGAGGATCCACCTCTGGGAAGGGAGGCTCCACCTGCAACTCCAGAGGAGTTTCCTGGAGTAACAGGGAAAAAAGATTCATGAGAAGAAACGTGGAGGAGAAGGGCCAGAGGATCCACCTCTGGGAAGGGAGGCTCCACCTGCAACTCCAGAGGTGGCAGCTCAGAGTGGGAGTCTAGATTAGATGAGGAAGAGATGTCCCCTGGGCAGCCGACAAAGCCACAAGGATGTCACCACAGACAAGTTCATTGTCAGACCCTACTCATGACAAGTCCCCGGTTGTGGCTGGGAAGAAGAGCAGCCCCGGGGGCAGCCTGTTGCCAACCCCACTGTACTGCTCCAGCACAGGAGGACCTGCTGTGCTGGTGCACTCAGTTGGGAGGCGCTCAGCAAGTGGTCCCAGTATCTGAAAGTACCGATGTCTGTGAATGTTTCACTTGTTTGTAAGTTAGAGCCGATTCATGGTTTCTCTGTACAGTGTCACATTCACTTACTGCACTGCAACCCTCTTTCTGAATGGAAGGGGGGATACAATAGCCAGTGGGCTGGGAGTTGAACATACCAGGGCTTCTCTCGCCTATGCCACAGCTTATGGTGGGGGTGGGGGTGGGGTTAGCCTGTGACCATCATGAGACCCACTACACTAGAGGACTTGTAGGGCACTCGTAGGGCCAGGCACATGCTGTGCATGTCATCACCTAAAGAGGAGGAGCTGATGGACAGAAGGGTCCTGGAGTAGCCATCCTAGAAGACAATCAGACTTCCACCAGCCTGAACAGTTCCATCTTGGGTGGAGGAAGGAGGCCCCCGGGCTCAGTGATGGTATGATGCGCATGCTGCAGTGAGTGAGGATGTCACCCCCCCCACACACACACACAGGTGTCTAGTGTCACAGGGCAATATGCAGCAACCTGGGACTGACCCTAGAGTACAGGGAGTATTTGGAAAGAAGTCTGGACATTGTCTGACTTTATGAAGTGGGTTACATTGTTGTCTGGCCAAAGGTCAAGGAAAGCTATAGTTAAGGGATAGACCATGCTGCAAGGGTGGGGAGAAGCCTGGAGCATCAAGTGGTTATAGGAAGTCAGTCTTTTTGGACAGAAACAGATAAAAGAAAGGAAAGAGATGGCACCTCCCCCCAGAGAGGCTGAGCAGGAAGCTGCACCCTCCGCTGGAAAGGCTCACTGCTGGGGAGTAGAGATGACAGAAAAGCTGGACAGGCAGCCCATGGAGAGATCCTGGGCATGGACTCGGTTGCTGGAGCAGGTCACAGAGCAAGTGTGCTGGGGGGCTGGCTGGAGCCAGCAGAGGAGACTGTCTGGTTCAAGGATGTAGCAAACACAGGAATTCAGGAGTGTCCTGGTGAATGGTGATGCTGCTCATGCCCCCATGCCCGATGTGCAGGATGGTCCACAGTTCTGTCTATGCACGCTTTTAATGTGGACCTACTGTGGACTACATGGGCTCTATGGTGTTTTCTATTAAACATGTCAGCCTCACACTGGGGTAAGTGGGTGTGCCTGCATTTTAATCATGGCCTTGACGCTGGAAAAGGCTGAACATTCAATTAAAAGTTAACAAAATAATTACCTGGAGACTTGAGGACTTTCCTGGATGGAGGCTCTGAGGGATGTTGTGTTCACTGACCTGGCAGCTCCAGGTGTGCCCCAGATGTGCCTGCAGCATGATGGAGAAGGCCAGGGGAGGGGTTAGGGAGGGAAATTGCTCTACGGGGCTTCCTGAGCTAATGACCATACAGTCTGAGATGCTTTGGCCTCCTCCAGGAGTACCTGGTCTTTCCAAGCTGTTGCTAAAATCCAACCCTTTTCCTCTGAAGCAGGGGGCGTCTCTATGCCACGCTGGGGCCCAACTGGCGGGTTCCAATTCGGAATTCTCCCAGAACCCGGAGCTGTGTCTACAGGTATTCATTTTTTCATCTGTTCATTTATTCAACAGATAGCTTTAGGGTGCTTGTTGGCCAAGCACTGTGCTCGAGGCTGCCAGAGAAGACAGACACAGCCTCTGCTTCCATGAAGTACTACAGGGCACTCGGGTTATCCCAGAGAGCAGGGGCTGAGCACTGTAGGGAGATCAGGGAAAGCTCCCCTGAAGAACAGTCTCGAAAAATTAATAGGAATTAGCCAAATAATTGAAGGGGACAAGTAGGAGTAATGAGTGTACTCCCAGCCAAAGAGATAGCTGGTGGGCCCCGAGGCAGGAAGAGCAGGGTGATTCTGTGAGTGGAGGGAAAGCAGTGTTCCAGAAGAGGAGAGAGGGGCCAGCATGAGATGAGGCTGGGCCGCATGCAGCAGGAGTAAGGATGGTGGCCCCCACCTTAAAAGCAGTGGGGACCATGGGAGTGGTTTGATGGAGGGGGAGGGAAGGGGTGGCATGACCCTGGCCATGGTATGGGGGGGCACAGGAGGAAGGCAAGAGTGGACACAGGGAGGCCAGGGGAGAGCATCAGGCAGCCACTCAAAAGTAGATCAAAGCTCATTTGGGAGATCGTGGTGCTGAGAACACCAAGGTCAAGAGTTTGTATCCCTATACCAGCTAATCATCAAAAAAAAAATGAAGAAGAAGATTCTTCGTGGCCTAAGATGGGGTAGTGGGATGACTGTCAGATATACTTAGGACCTGGGATCAGCACATCCTTGGGATTGATTAGGTTGTGAGGGCATAAGCGAGAGGAGAAAAACCCAGGTTTCTGGCCTAAGCAACTGGTAAGTGGTGGTGCCATTCACCAGGACAGGGAGGAAGAGCAGGCTTGGAGGAAGGTACGGGTTGGTGAGGTGCAGTGGGGCATCCAGTGAGCAGAAGCCTGTGCACACTGAGCTCAGGAGGAGGTCTGGGCTGGCCATGTACTTGGACATCTTCACCTGTAGATGGTGCCTGAATCCCAAGGGAGAGGGTGAGAGAAGAGCCTGGAGGAAGAGATGCAGGGAATGCTGGTGTGTGGGCTCCCATCCCTCCTTCCCATTCCACCCGCACCTCTCCACTGCCTCGGCTGCTCCTTCACTCCTTCAAGGCTCCTCCCAAGAAGGAGGGGCCGCTAAAGCTGGAGCTGCACAGGCCCCAAGTTCCTCACATGTGGAGGAAGACCACAGGTGCAAGCCCTGGGGAGCAACCAAGAGAAGCCCCAGCAGAGGTGTCTGTCAGGATAGGGGGCGGGTGCTGCTAAGGGAGGTGGAAGTTCTCAGCTGTGGGTGAGCCCTTCATGCTCTCCTGTGGCCTTGGATCCCCCTCCCCCCCAGCCTTGCCCCAGCACTTTTGAGTCCTGTGGCCTATGGGAGCGTCATGGACTGAGCAGTGGGGCACAGTGGAGCCCAGCTCCTCCAGGGAGATGTCTGACTGGTGGTCTCCCCTCAGCCCCACTGGCCCATGCATCTGTACTCTGGGGAGCTCAGCAGCAGTGCCCACCATGGAGGGGCCTCTGAGAAGGAAAACCCTGCTTAAGGAAGGCCGAAAGCCCGCGGTAAGTGCAGACACACATTCGTCAAAGGCAGTGTGGGCAGGAGTGAGGGGCCTGGGTCCAGAGACCAGCCAAGCAGGTTTCCAGCCCTGGCTGTGCCACTAAGTGGCAAGGGCCTCGGTTTCCACATCTGTAAGTTGGGACAAAATAGTGCCTATTCCTACCTCTAGGAAGCTGCACATGTGGCAGAGTACCCAGTGAGCTGCAACAAGCCAGAGCCGTGAGGGTGGTCATGGGGGCAAGTGGAAGCCTGGAGACCCCTGGGAGCAAGAAGAGCAGCATCCTCAAATGAATGAGGGAAAAGCACAGGGACAAGGAATCAGGAGTCCTTTCAGACTCCACCACCAGCCCCAGGTCACCGGTGCTGGACCCAGATGTCACTGGCTCTGCAACCCCCACATGGCAGGACCTCAGCCCCTTGCAGAGGCCTCTCAGTTACTTCTGGGCATCCATGACTAGTTGTCTGAAAACTCTTCAGTGAGCTGCACCTCCAGGCAGCATCTGCTCTGTCCTTCCTGTCCTGCTATGGTTCCTGCATGCCCTGTCCACTGCCGACAGAGCCACTTGGAGATGCCACCTCCTACCAACACCCACTGTGAAAATGCCAGGGCCCTTGCCCAGATTCCACCTCAAGATGCTCTTGGAGCCTCCTGTCTCCAAATGCCAGGTGGTTTTTGGTTGAGGAGGAGAGTCTCCACCCCAGCTCTGGACCACTCTCTGTCACTTAGGCCCAGCGTATCACAAAGCACACTGCACCACAGGACTCTATATCTGCCCTGTTGTACAGACCTGCCTGCCTCTCTCCCTTACCCAGAGTCCAGGCCCCAGTCATTCCAAGGCCAGAGCAAGACAGTTTCTTTAAACTAGTGTTTTCCCAAAAGCTGGTTGACTCAATAGTGAGTGATGACAGTTCAGTGGGTCATGACCAGTGTTTTTGAGTGGAATGGAATAGAATGGAAAGTGTTGGAGTTCCTTACACTAGTAAAGATAAGTACTGTTTTATGAAACCTTTTTCAGTTCAACATGTACATGCATGTGTGCTGTACACACCTGTAGGAGTCTGTGAAGAGTCTAAAAGCCACCACTTTCCCCTTGGTGATGATGTGACTCCACCCAGTGTGAAGGAACCTGCGCATGGCGATGCAGAGCAGCCTGCTCCTTGTAGGCACAATCCTATTCCTTCCAGGATGGGGTGTTTGCTTCTCCCTTGTAGAACTAAAAGCCCCACTGGAGTGATTTTCCCTAAACCAAGGAGCAGAGCTCCCCGAACAGGAGATTCCTCCCTAGGGAAACAGAAACACACCTGCAGCTTGACCCATCAGGTTCGCCCACTTCTGGCCACAAAGGTGTCAGAAACATTGCCATTCAATCTCATCCAGAGCAGTCATCACAGACAGTAAGGTTCTTCTAGGCCATGGGGTAGCATGTCTGTATTTTAAAAATGCTTTTTCCCAAGACATTTGGGCCCAGGTTGCCTGAATCCATAGGTATTATGCCCTGGCACTGCCTTAAATAAGGTGACAGAAAGAAAGACTCTCTGAGTACAGGAGCAAGAGAAGGAGGGGAAAAAAGTGTCCCCTCCTCCTGGTCCTAGGTGGTGTTGGCATTGACCAGGGCTGGTGCAGGGCCAGGGAAGAGATGCGGCCTGCACTAGCCTGGATGGGGGTGGCTGGGTCTATAATCAGGCAACAGGGTGGACTCCACCCCCACCACCCTGGCATCCTCACTCTGACTCCCTTTCCTCTTTAGCTGTCCTCATGGACCAGGTATTGGGTCATACTCTCAGGATCCACTCTCCTGTACTATGGAGCCAAGTCCTTGCGGGGCACAGACAGAAAACACGTAAGTCCCATGAAAGGACTCTCATACTGGGACTTTATCTAGTGGGGAAGGGACCTTTGTGAACTGCAGGGGGTGGCAGAGTGGGAGAGAAGTGGCTGGGACAGCTCAAGCCGGCTTCCCTTGTGGAGTGGAGGGCATGAGCCCGGGCCTCCGGCTGTGTTGTTTCTCTCCGCCAGTATAAATCCACACCTGGCAAAAAGGTCTCCATCGTGGGCTGGATGGTGCAGCTGCCTGACGACCCCGAGCACCCGGATATCTTCCAGCTGAATAACCCTGACAAAGGTAGGCAGCAGGCCTGGAACAGAGTCTGTAGCTTCTCTCCACCCTGTTTCCTCTTCTGCTAAGTATGTGTTTTGAAGTTGTTAGGAGCTTTTGAGCCTGCTGTTTTCCCTTTGCTTTAGGGTCCCCTAACTACTCAGGAAAGCTGCTTAGATCATGGTGACATGTCCATTGAGCAGTATACACAGCACGTGGCTGTAGGAATCCTTTTTGTGGCCTTACTTACAGCCCCTGGGACCCATCACCCCCTGAGCTGTAGCTTCAGGGTCTTGGAACAAATAATATAATGCTGGATGAGGCAAGGCCATGTGGCTGGAAGGGTCTTGGGAGATTTCAGGGATCCCCTGACATGCCTGTGCTACAAGACTCTGGCAATGTCCAGGCCCAAAGCCAACTCAGAAAAGAACCCTTCTAACTTCCAAAAGCTCAAATTTTACCTTCTCCAGCTGTCTCCCAGTTTCCCCTGGTTCTGTCCTTCCCCCACGACCAGGCTGGGAAGAAGGAGAGGCTCTGGGCACCATTCTGTCCAGGAGCCCTATCTTCATTGATAATCAGAACAGGCCATGGCTAGTCTTCTTGGTAACCCACATCATGTGACAAAAAAATCCAAATTGCCTGGGTCTTGGATTCTATCTAACCAGGCAAACTTACTGGGGCTGTCAAGTCCCTGAGCATCTTCATACCTTAACAGGAATGTTCTAGTGCAGGGTTCATGTATGCACAAATCACCTAGGGATCTTGTTAAAATTCAGATTTGGATTCAATAGATTTGGGGTGGAGACCAAGATTGTGCATTTGTAACAAGCTCCCAGGTGATGCAGATGATGGTGCAGATGTTCTTAGCTGAGAAGCAAAGAATGAAAGGGATACAAAAGCCTCAAGGAGCCCAAGGAATGGAGAGGAGATCGATTGCCAAGCTCTCTGCTCTGTGTCTGAGTGACTGAACCCATGCGTGTTACACATGCAGTAGTGTGTCCTCAGCTTGGTTACCACTTGACTTTCTTCCTTGACAGTCTGGGCCTGGATTAGTGGTGGTTTCTTTAGGAAATAAAGGCTATGCCTGCACAAGCTTGACTTAAAGATCTTATGGCCATGGGGACCACATGCCACTCATGAGCTTTGGCCTAGAGGAAAGCATTATCCCCATGCAGAGGGAAATGTGACACAAGGGGTGGCCAGGGCCCATGAGTGGAATTCAAAAAAATGGCGAACTTGGATGGGGAAAAAAATTACATATTTGTTTTCAGTGACTTCTGACTCCTTCCATTATGAGTATAGCCATCAAATGACAAAAATGTTAGCAATACCTTTGGTGTTATCTCCAAGAGAAATCACAGATACTTTCATATCACATACTGTTGCAGATATCTCAGAATATTTATGCTCATCTCCTTAAAGTTACAGTATCAGACCTGCCTCTTGCTCTTGTTATTAGTGCATTAGTACAGAACCATGTATAGAATCACATCACTCATTTGTTTTTTAGTAGTTTAATAACTGCATTTTAGTGTTATTGATTTCCTTTGTATTTTATTTTATACATTTAAAAACATTACTCTGAGAAGGGGTCCACAGGCTTGACCAGACAGCCAGAGGCACTATGACCCCCAAAAAGGCTGAGAGCCCCGGTCCACAGATACGGCCCAAGAGGTTACCTCTTCTGCCAGCTCCACCTTGTCTTGGGCTCCTCCTGGCCTTCCTCCGTTTCTTGCCCATGTTCACATTTCTCTTCCTGTGGCAGTCACAGGCCAACCCTCCCATGTGACACTCTTCTAACCAATGTTTTCTCTACACATCAGGCAATGTTTACAAGTTTCAGACTGGTTCCCGATTTCATGCAATACTGTGGCACAAGCATTTGGATGATGCATGTAAAAGCAACAGGCCTCAGGTAAAGTCACCAAGATTCTGCTTGTCACCTGAAATACCCTCTTACCCTTGGAACTAAGGGTCTTTAGAAAACAGGGCTCCCTTCTTCCCTCAGAGCCCACTAGTTATGCTCCCAGGCACCCTTTTCTGATTAGCATTTTTCCTTGAGACAATGCACCCCTTAGAAGTAAGCTTAGAAGTAAGCCCAGTTTCAGACCAGAGCTTTGATTCTGCTTCCCGTGTCTTTCCCTCTCAAGGAAGTGCCACAGAAATAAGGTGGCAGGTGTGATATCAGCCAAGGATCAGGCTCCAGCGTCTTATTTAGCTCATCCCCCCCAAAATTGTTTTCATAGAAATACTCCACACTGACTAAGGGGCCTCCCTACCACACAACCCTTGGAAATAATAGGAATAGCTAACTTACTGAGAGCCAGCCACATGCCAGGCAAGGCTGCTGATGAGTGGGGGATGAACCAGTGCGATTTGTACTAATGTGGGCCTCCTCTGGGCTGCTGGGCCTGGCTCATGGTATGGTCCCCCCCATCCCCCACCACCAGCACGGCCACCCTCCTTCCCCTGGCATTATGTGAAATGCTTCACAAGCAGGAATTAGCCAAGTCCTGTCAACACCCCTGTGAGGTATGTTCTCTTACTGTCTCCATTTTATGATGAGGATCCTGAGGCTCAGAAGTGGCAGATGCTTGCTTAAGGCCCCGCAGTTAGTAAGCGGTGGAGCTAGGCTCTAACCCAAGTCCGTCTGACTCCCAATTGTATGCTTGATGCCCCTGAACTCTCTTGCCTCCACTTCCCTGGGAGCCCCTGCAGCTGAACAGAAGGCCCAGAGGCACAGGCGTGCAGTCCAGGCTTGTGAGAGTAATGGCTACACAGCCTCAGTGCCGGCTGGAGGCAGGCTGGAGCTTCCACTCCCTGTCCCTCAGCGTCCATTGGTGTGTTCGCCAGGGATCAGCCAGAGGAGGGAGCCGGGCAAGCTGGATGCTTCTCCTCAGCCTGCCTGAGAGAGAGCACCAGGGCCTGGAATCAATGATGGTAGTTTCCAGGAGGAAGGGTGGGGAGCTGGGAACAGACAATAAGCCACCCATTGCGGACAGCAGCTCTGAGGTCTGAGGGACCTTGGCAAAGGCAAGTTCACGCTATGCATTTGGGTCTGGGAGGATTGGGACTTCGTTGTGCTGGTCACAGCACGGTCACAGACTTCTTGGCCCCTCAAAGTGGTTCCCGTAAAATGGAGGGAGGTCTCTAGTGGCATGTCCCAGGTAAATTGCAACTTGTAAGTGTTTTTGTCCAATTTTTAGACCTAGGGGAGGGGATTTTTTTTTCTACTTTTTTTCCTTTTTATTTCTAATTTACTTTCTTTTTTTTTTTTTTCCTTTTTGTCTTTTTTTACTGACCGGTAACGGGCTTGCAACCCTCGGTGTTGTGCCCGCACCGCGCTCAGCCAGTGAGTGGGAACCGGTCTCCACATGGGATCCGAACACTCGGCGGGAGCGCCACCGCGCTCTCAAGCGGCGCACTCTCCAGTGCGCCACCGGGCCGGCCCATTATTTCTAATTTACTTTCAACCAAATATTCCCACTCTGTGCTGTATGTAATAAAGGGTTGGCAATAACCTAAATGTTCAACAACACAGGTCTGTTTAAGTCAATCACAGTACGTCCATGTGAGGGAATGCAAGGCGTGTGCAGAAGGGTGTGACAGAAGCACTTCTAGTCACAGGGAGGATCTCTGTGACTGGGACTGGCTTTCTATTTTGTGGAATTGCATTCTTAAAATTGTTTTTTCTAACACTGAATCCACTTAAACCTTATTTATAACATATGTGTAAGATATAAACAACAGCAATAAAACAAACCTGTGTAGACACCACCCAGCTTACAGCAGAACCTCTCAGAGCCTTGGAACACCTTCCCTCCCCCATGTGCCTCTTCGGAATTCTGTCTCCCTCCCTCCCACCCCCGCCCATAACCACTCTCCTGATCTATCTGTTTACCATTGCTTTATAATTTTAGAACATGTATTTGAGTCCTTCATGTATTATCTGGGATGCATTTTTAAAACTTTTTTATAAATAGAACCATAACCATAGATTTTATTCTGTGACTTGCTTTTCTCCCACAGCGTATTCCTAAGATTTGTCTGTGTCAATTCCCTCCCACCCCCGCCCATAACCACTCTCCTGATCTATCTGTTTACCATTGCTTTATAATTTAAGAACATGTATTTGAGTCCTTCATGTATTATCTGGGATGCATTTTTAAAACTTTTTTATAAATAGAACCATAACCGTAGATTTTATTCTGTGACTTGCTTTTCTCCCACAGCGTATTCCTAAGATTTGTCTGTGTCAACCCATGTAGCTGTCATTCACTTATTTGTTCTGATTTTTTAAAATCAGTTCTTCTGTCAATCATCCCAGGAATGACTTCCTGTTTTTTGCTATTGTGAACAATGCTGTTGTGACCATTCTTATAACCGTCTCCTGGTGCCTGTAGATGCATTTTTTTCTAATTCATCATATTGACCAAATTTACACCAAGATGCATTTATTGTTGATGAAATTGCTCCTAAACAAATCTGGGGGAGGAGGTCTGGGGCTGGGAGCCTGTTGGCAGCTCTCAAGGTAGAGGGAAACACTTGACCATGGGGCTGGTGGGTCCCCCAGTAAAGGGGACTAGGATCTTGTCCTGAAGGCACTACTGTGGTTTCCCATATCACCAAACTTACTCCTTCTCCTGTGCTTCCACTTGCCAATTCCTGCCACCCCCTAACGATACACGCCTCTCCCACTGGTTTCCCCTCCAGAGGCCTATGCCCCATTCTTGTGGGATTCTTCTCCCCACCCCAAGCGCAGTTTTATTTTGAACAGAGGATAGTGGTTGAGGGTGTGGGCTCTGGAGTTTTAGCCTTGCCACTTATTTACTGTGTACTTAGCTTCTCTAAGCCTCAGTTTCATTGTCTTTATAATGGGGACAATCTAGTGCATGCCTGATGGGGTTGGTGTAAGGACTCAAGGACACAATACATATGAAGTGTTCAGAGCAGTGCCTGGCACACAGCAATCACTTACCAAGTGCCATGCCCTCTCCCCAATGGTCCTGCTCATTCTCAGACTGACTGGGAAAGGCCTGGTCCCTTCCCCTAGGGACCAGTCCTTGTTCCTTTTCTAAGAGGTTGGAACTTTGACAAGAGACTGAACTTTCTTTTCTAGGTACCTGCAAACCTTATGTCATTTGAGTAAGTGTCTGCAGGATGTGGCATGACTTCAGAGGCTTCTGGGAGCCTGGACTGGACCTGATGGAAAAGAGCAGTCCTGGGCACAGGCTGTGGGCCAGGGTGCTGGGAGACTCACAGCCTCACCGGGGACACAGCCTGTGGCCTCACAGTCCCAGAGGGCTCCACTGGTGCGGGATCCACCTGTCCATCCCCAGCGACTCTCATGACACTCATTCCACAGCACCACCTCATGGGGTGGTGGTTGGACCCCAACTATACACCCCGCTTTCCGTCTCTGGGCCCTTGTCCATCCACCAGCTGCTTCTGCAACCAGAGAGCATTCAGCCCACGTTGGGTTCTCAGTGCTTTCTACTGCACAAAGAGTGGACAGCGTTCACCTGTGAGAGGGGCCTGAGAGAAGGAACAGGCTTTTTACACCCCAAGTGTATGGGGTTGCTCGCCCACAGGGCTGCCTCAGATTTTGTACAACCTCCGAAGCATCTTCTGCATATGTGTGCCATACATATGTGTGTGTGAGCAAGTGTGAACTCTTTGAGAAACATGCATTTTGGCACAAGGCTTGTGACATCACACACTTCATTTGCTTTGAGGCCCTGCTTTAACTTTAAGTTATAGTCTTGTCCACCGAGGAAGGTCAGAGTGAGAGCCCAGATTCCTCCTGTGTTAAGGGTCCCTTGCATTCTTTTACTGTAAACAAACAATGCCTTAAATTGTGTCCTGTTTTCTGTTCCTATGGGTGCTATTCATCTGGAAGGCCTGCTTCCTGGGTCCCCGGGTCCCTTCCAAGCCTTGTTGCTGTCAGCCCTTCTGAGATAGGACCCGGCTTCACAACGTGGACTGGGCCGCTGGCCAGCTTGCTTCCTCCTGTCCCTCTCCTGCAGGGCCTGAGGCCCTTCTTCTCACCCCATCCCACCACATTGGAAGTTGTGACATTTTCTCCTGGCTTCCTCAGAAGTAGCTCAGGCGCCACTGTGCTCACAGTGATCAGCTGCACAGAAGCCACTTGGCACCGACCTCTCCCCGCAGGGCAAGGCTTTGCTCACGTCATCTCTCACCCCTTTGCCTCCACTGCCAGGGCGGGGCCCATCGGGATTCCTGATCATGCCTGGGAGCTGAGTGACACTGAGGCCTTAAGCTCCCCCAGTATTGCCACCAAATGTAGTCACCAGCAAGTTCTCCAGCATCCAAGTCCAAGGGCACAGTTGTTGATGATCATGTGACAAGAGAGCAAAGCCCTGGAGAGTGAATGGTCCAACCTCTGCATTCAGTTAAGAGCTCTTCACATGAACGACGTCCTTTATCTGTAACCTTTTGCCATATTTGAAAGTAACTTGTTTTGTAGAAATACGTTTCTATTGAAAATAATGAATTGCTCTTTATCACCATAGTCAGTCTCTTTCTCTCTCTCTCCCCCTCCCTCCCTCCCTTTCTCCCTCCCTCTCCCTCTCTCTCTCTCTCTCTCTCATTAATTTGGATATCTGAATTCTGAGAAGGAAACCTTTAAATGATTTTCTGAAAGAGACTGAATTTCTGGGTCCTTGTCGCTATCGTGGTTTCAGAGCTCACACTAATCAGACATTGAACTATCATTAAGTGTTTCTGCACAAGATGCTTCAAAATGACAGCTAAACCAGTAAACTGTAATAGTTTAACTTAAAAACTACCAAAGGACCCATCACTGTATTTTGATCATATGGTGACAACTTCTCTGAAAAAAATTGAATTGGTGAGGAAAGCAGTTATCATCAGGGTCTTATCTTATGGTTGAGCCTTTCTGTGCTCAGTAACTAACCCTGACTAGAACAAAGACTAGAATCCTTTCATGCCAAGAGAAAATCTAGATGGAAAAGTTGATGTCATCGAACCTTGACCACAGACCCACCCATAGCCAGGGTCTGGATGTGTGCACCTAATTCTAACAACTAGTCACATTAGCATCTGGAGGCTGAATGACAACACCAAACACTCCAAACCGACCAGAACCCTGCAGTGTTAATACTTTAACCTACATTGAATCCAATCCTGCCCCTTAACTTTTAAAAAGTGTTAAGTTTGGATGGAAGTGCAAGAGTGGAACATCAGCTACTTATTTTCCTTGGGTTTCTCCATTCTGGAAACTGTCCTGGTTTTTCACATATAAAATATTATAAATGCCGATCCAAAATGCCAGAATTTCAGGCTCCACTAAATCAGATCATTTTCTACCCTTTACAAATTTTTTTATCTTTCACAAATACTTTCTTCTGAGTCTAATTTGAAATAGCACAACCACAATTCTTTTAAAGTGTTTAGTGTTCTTACTAATTGAGACTATTCTCACATCCCCTCCCAGGACCATTCTTAGCTTGGACTCTTGAGGAATCTGTTTAGACTTGGTTGGCACAAGCCTTGTAGAACCAGTAAGAGCCTTGGACACACTGGAAGAGTCCTGGAGATGAAGCTGAAAGGTACTTGGCTTTCCAAGCAGGGGCTCAGGGCCAAGTCTGGGAGTAAAGAGCTGATTGTCTTCCCAGTATTGGTTTGTCCCTCAAGCTGCAGGTGGGGAGGCCTGCAAGCCTGGGACAGAGTGGGCCAGGCACAGACCACAAAGGGGGAAAGTCCATGGGTGGATTCTCACCCTGGAGGGAAACATCTCTGTGTTTTGCTCCTTGACAGTCCATAGTGCACAAATGTTTGTGAAATCTTTGAAGGTATTATGTCTTGCATGCATATGCTGTATTTTTTTAAGCAAATAGATTATGGCACCCCAAAATGAAAAGCTAGAATGCTGTCTACAAACTGTGGAGTAGGTAGCTGATCGCTTCATGATGTCCCAAAAGCAGCTCACTCATTCACCTCTTCCTGGGTGTAATTTTTGCCCCACTTAGTTGAACACATTTTGTTAGTCAAGGTCAGCCAAGTGCATTCTGGTAACTGAAATACTTCATGGAGGGTTTAGCTGGTGGAGGGCAGTAGAAATATTGTTCTGAGAGTGCCCAGTGAGAGACTACAGCCCCTGAACACATTTTGTTAGTCAAGGTCAGCCAAGTGCATTCTGGTAACTGAAATACTTCATGGAGGATTTAGCTGGTGGAGGGCAGTAGAAATATTGTTCTGAGAGTGCCCAGTGAGAGACTACAGCCCTTTTCCCTCTCCTGACCAGAAGCCCACCCAGCACCCTTTCATACTGTGGGACCTGAGGAGGTAAATACTTGAAGGGATTCTGTTTAGGAAAGAACCTACTCTTGCTAACTAATTCATGAAGCATTTTTTTCTTACCAAGATGGCCAATATTTCTTTCATCATTTTACTCCCATCTTCCAGCACCCTGTCATACTGTGGGACCTGAGGAGGTAAATACTTGAAGGGATTCTGTTTAGGAAAGAACCTACTCATGAAGCATTTTTTTCTTACCAAGATGGCCAATATTTCTTTCATCATTTTACTCCCATCTCCCAAGCCCAGGAAGTGTATCTGTTAGGATGCCATTTTACAGATGGAAAATGGTGAAATGAGAAGCCATTTGCAAGCAAAGTCTGATTTATGCATCAGGTGGGGTGAGAGCTCTGCACCTACATTGCTGATGCTCATAACCACCAGGTGAACATTGCCAAAAACACAGCCTGACTTCTTTTTTTGATCCCATAAATAACTTTAATCAGCCCTACATCATATTGACCTGCTGGGTGATTACATTTCTAAAAAAGAAAAAACTACAAGCATCCCTTTGAAATAACAGATTCTCTGCACAAAACCATCCTTTCATTCATTCACATCTCTAGCGAGTGCTTCCTATGTACCATGCTCTACCCAGGATATAAATGGCTGACAATAAGACAGATCTGATCCCTGCCCTCATGGAGTTGCCTACTCAATGAACACATAATCCCACCACACCCATCTCCTTGGGCAAGACTCTGCCTGTCTCCTAGCACTGGGTACAAATCCTGTGCACAGAGTCCTCTAGAAATGCTTCCAAAGACTTAACAGACTGAATAGCCTCTTGATCTGTGAGTTCAGTTGCAATGAGGACTAACTACAGTTGTCCTAGAGGCTGGATGTCTCACAACAGCCAGGCACCGAACTGTGGTTGGTACACAGAGGATTCCAAAGGTGGGATGAAAGAGTAGGGTTAGAGTGTTCACAGTATTTCACAGGTTTTTGTTTTCAATTTCAATGTTAAATACAAGTAACAGCTTGTATTTAACATTGTATTTGAGTAACAGCTGCATGTTCTTGGGTGTTGAGAACTTGTACCATGGACTTTAGGCCACCTTGCAGCCCTATGCTGCACAGGCATGTGTACCCCGTGGGCAGCCCCAAAACTCCCACTCTCAAAAGCAACACGATCGATCATCTGCCCATTTTATAATCATTAATCTCTACCCATTTCTGAATGACTGTGACCACTTAGTGATGAAATAATAGTAATTAATTTATTAGTACGGTATAATCTTTAATAAATTTTGTGCCAAAATGCATGATTTTCCACTTAGCATTCAAAATGTTGTGTAGAGAGTAGTTTTCAATTTCTTATGTATTCTTCAAAGTAAGTTGGAAATCAGTTTCTACACTTTAATTCATTTCTTGTTAAATCTGTTGCATTCTCCTGGGCTGTCTTTTTTTCCAGCAGACCCCTGCCTGCATGCAGTTGTGTAAGGACTTCCTCTAATTCTTGTGAATTGTCTCATCCGCAATAACAACTGAACATAAGCCCTCCATGGGATTCTTTAGATTTTTGGTGAAGTATTTTGTTACCTCAGTCTTGTATCAAGTTGCTGTATTTTCAGCTTGTTACACTGATAATAATTGTTTCACTAATTAAATACTTTAATGTACAAACTTCTTTGTTTACTTTGAAATTAAATGTGTTTTCCAATGAATATTGCTCAGTTTATTAAAGTCACACATATTCATTTAGCAAACAGTTGCTGTGCCAGATACAGACATGAAGGAGGCATGGGACACTCAGAGCTCAGCTAAGAGGTAACAAAACATAAATAACATATAGGAGCAGTGCCCTCAGGAAGGGACAGAGACAGTGCTGTGGGCACTCAGGGGAGGGAGGTTGGGGGCCAGGGCTCGCTTTAAAGGGCAGGTGGCATTTGGAGATTCTATTCAGATTGCAGAACACATGGACAGTGGGGAGGCAGGGAGATGGAAATGAGAGGGAGCAGGATGAGGCTAGGAAAAGCATGCAACCCATTCTCACTGAGTAAAGGATTTGGGGGAGTGATGAGAAAATAAGTCTGAAAAGTTATATTGGGAAGAGTTCATTATGTTAGGCAAAAAACAGAAACCCACTCTAGCTTGCTTAAGAGAAAAAGGACTATCTTACAAGGGTTGTCTATAGAAACCTGAGGGGAGGACCAAGGGAGTCTCAAGAGGGGCTGGAAGGAGAAATAGAAAGCCCTCTGCATCTTTCTCTCTCCCAACGTGTCTGGGCATCCCCTTCATTCTCTCTGCAGACTCGTTTCTCTGCTTGAGTGTGCGGCAGCAAAGGAGTTCAGGCCTTACTGAGAAAGCACCTGGAAGTCATTGAGGGATTGTGCGCCAGGGAGTGGCATGATCCTAGTTGATCATGGGATCCCCTGGGCTTGCCTGCCTCAGTTTCCCAGCCAATGCCTTCCAAAGCTGCAGTGGGGATGCTTCTCCAAGCACAGGCTCCCACAAGCACACTCCCCGGGCTCTGCTCCACCATCCTAGTTCCAGGCCAGCATGGCCACACCTCCCTAGCTTCGACAAAGCCCCGCTTGCTGAGCTAGCCCTAGCTCACCTCCTCCTCATGATTTAGATGGTGCAGTGACCCCCAGCTTTACCTAGATGGGGTAGCTGCCCTCAGCCACAGTACAGTCTTCAAGGGATCTGAGACGGATGCATCTAACCTGGGGAGGAAGTGAGTGTGGTAGGGGTAGTGGTTGTCACACAGTTGTAAAGTGACAAGTCAAGACTTGAACACCCCACTGGAAGCCTGCGTAGCTCCAGCCCCTGAGCCTCACTGTGTCAGGCACCACAAACGGCCACCAGGAGACAGTGGTTCCTCCTCTTGATGGATGGCGAGATAGATCCCCGAGCTAACGCAGACTCTATCGTAGAACGACTGTTCAGCCAGGACGGTGGGCATCGTGCCCTGCCTGACACAACCTGCGCGGGGCCGGGGCGCTGGCAGAGGAGGGAGGAGCAGGCGGTGTAGGCGGTGCATCTCGCGGGCTGGGGCGGGGCTGGGGCGGGGCTGCGGAGGTTAAGCGGCGGGGCTCCAGGGAACGAGGTCATGCTTGTGGGCGGGACTTGAGGGAAAGGGCGGCCCCAGAGGGGGAGATGCTGCTATAGAAGAGGCCAGGAGGTGCTGAAGTGAGGAGAGGCCGTTCCTCGAGGGAGCAGAGCCTCGGGGTGAGGGCGGGGGCCGCGTGGGCGCTCAGCAACGGAGCAGAATGGGCGGGGCCGTGGACGGGACAGAGTTGAGGATGTGGTGGGCGTTTGGGGCCTCCCCCGCAGAGGTGCGGAGAGCCCGCTGGACGAACCTGGAGGGGCTGGCGCGGAG